>NC_034602.1:78823785-78836110 GCF_900095145.1 Mus pahari
CACACACACACACACACACACACACACACACATACACACACAGACCATATATCACACATTAACCTAATTAACTTATCTATATGTATGTATGTATATACATGTGTGTATACTGTATATACATGCATGTGTATGCATGCATGTATTATGCGTATATGTATGCATTATGTATGTATGTATGTATGTATGCATGTGTAAGTATCAGAGTAGTTACGAATGGATAAAGAGCCTAAAACTTAGTTCAAAGAGTTCCTAAAATGTACCAAGTATATGAAGGAGATTGAAACAAAGTCTCTGAGGGAATAAAATAGCAAATTCTCCTGCAGTTTTGCTGGGGACCTCTGTGGAGTCAAGACCAGGTCTGCATTGAACTGAGCCTTGGTATCAAGTCTAGGCCATGGAGGCCCACAGAGGCAGAGGACATGGCTGGGCCAGAAGAAAGATTGAGCAGACAAATAGATGGTCCAGAGGACAAATGGGCACGTGGGTAGCTGACAGCCTAAGTAGCTGCATCAACAGTGAGGACAGAGCTGAGCTGAAGCTGGAGCCCTGGACAGTAGGGAGTCCCCTGCTCCTCAGTCCCAACACACACGCACACACTCACGCACACATACGCACGCACGCGCGCGCACACACACACTGGTTAGTCAGAGGGGAGATCAGTGCTAAGTGTCCTCCTCTTGATGGGGTCCAGATGAGAGAGCTGTAAACTCTTCTTAGACTGGCATGTGTCATGAGTCCTCAGGCCTGCGTCTCCTGCTATGACCTTAACACACCTGTGTGCTCATATGATCCCAGTGTTCTTTAATAAATTTACAGGTTACGCTTTTACTTTGAGGAATAATTTGGTTATCAGTCTGGACCTCATGGGTGTTGTTTATTTGCCCGCTAAGAAATGCAGTTATCAAACAGACTCAAAAAGCCCCTTGTAAAATGGAGTCTCTCAAGGTACCACAGAGCCAAGACAAAACAAAACAAAAAGCCTGTTTTACACACAATGGAGTGACTTAGAGCACAATACAGCCTGATTTTAACACCTTCCTGTGACTGTACTGTAACACATTTCTGCTAGATCTTTGTAACTTAACTTTTTTTACCTTGTTGTCTTTGTTACTTTGGTGTAGCAGTCTGTTGTAGGCCTGCCCAGCTGTCAAAAATCGTGGAAAAGCTGTGGCCCTGTAGTCATAGCAATTAAAATCAGCATACTAGCATGGTGGCAGCTAGCTCTAAGGTGATGCTAATGGGATTCATCTGGCTTCCCAATTGTCCTTGATCTTGAGAGGTAAAAGACTGGCTGAAGTCAGGATTCCATGATGCAGCTTCTATGAATTAATCATCTACCATGCAGATGGTTTGTGTCCCCCACACTCATGTCAGACCCCACACCTGTGTTTCTGTAAGTCCACACCTCCTAATAGTGCCACTTCCCATGGGCCAAGCATATTCAAACCACCGCAGTGACCTACTGCTAAAATTAGTTTGATGATCTGTCTGCAGACATACTTGTTGGAACAAATAGAGGAGGGTGGCACATTGAAAACTCACTTCATTTTAAAATAAATGTGTTACTTTCAATGCTTGAGAGAAATTTCAACAAGATTTCTCAAATAACTAATTAATAAGGGAGCCTGTAATATATAGAGAGGAAAGTTCTTCAAAAGAGAATGGAAATACAGATGCAAGGTTATAGATACCAAGTGAAGTTTCTACGAGACATGTCAGGGAGAACCAAGTAAAGCCAGTCTTGGTGGCACACACTTAGATTCCTTGGACTTGGGAAGGTAGGGTGCCTGCCTCCCCTCCTCATAGGTTCAAGGAATCCACCATATGTCCCCATGTCTGTATGGCAAGAGTTTTACCCGGTGGGCCATCTCCCAAGCTCATTTAAATTCTTCTTTGCTTCCTTATTTGCATTTATGAATAGTACTACAGTAATCTACATATATGTTTTCATCCGTTCTAGGACTGGCTTCAAACAATCCCTCAGATAAAGTAACTGTGACAAACACTGTTAAATATCAGGCCCATCATGCACACTGAACCATCTACATTCACCCCAACGATGTAGGGTGTCTTTTGCTCTTTTTTAAACGTATGTATTTTATGTGTACGAATGTTTTGCGTGCTTGCATTTACATACACCAGAAGCCAGAAGAGGACATCATAATCCCTGTAACTGCAGTTACAGATGGTTATTAGTTGCCGCGTGAGTGCTGGGAATTGAAGTCAGGTCTTCTAAAAGAGCAGCCAGAGGGATGTGGTGAAGGCTCAGTGCTTAAGGGCACTGACTGATCATATAAATAAAATAAACAAATCTTTTTTTTTTTAAATGAACTATCTGTAGCCCATTTTACTCTTTTTCACATGAATGTTACCCAAAGAGGGAGTCATTAACCCAGAAAACCAGGTCCAAGTGATGCTTTTTCTCTGTGGCTCAAAGACAATTAATTTATGCAGAGTGAGAGTTGTTGGTGTGGCCACTGAAAGGCTGTAGAGACATCCAGGAAGATGAAGAAGCAGGATCCAGTCAGGATCTGACGGAGAGGAATCAGGATTCTTGTCTTGCAGGGATGTGGGTATAAGAATTGAAGAGTTTGAAAGTAGAAGCTGGCTGTGATGTCTTCCACTTAAAATCCCAGCACTGGGGAGGCTGAGGCAGGAGTATTGCCATAAGTTGGAGAGGTGGCTCAGTGGTTAAGAGCAATGACTGCTCTTCTAGAGGTCCTGAGTTTAATTCCCAACAACCACATGGTGGCTCACGACCATCTATAATGGGATCTGATGACCTCTTCTGGTGTGTCTGAAGACAGCCGTGGTGTACTCATATAAATAAAATGAATAAATCTTTTAAAACAAACAAAGAGCAGCCAGTGCTCCTAACCACTGAGCTATCTCTAGCCCTTTCGGTTCTTTTTTATGTGAATGAAGTTTAGTGAAATGCACTGATTAAATAAAAGCCACTAAGCTGGCCTGGAAACTCCTTCAATAACCCATCCAAGTATTCTCTCCAAATATGTACCAGCTTCTTTGTTTACAGTCTCACTTTGGAATTCCTGAAAGTGATAGGCATTTAGGGGTGACACAGTAGCTTTGTCCTAGAATAAACCACCCTGTGAGGCGGGGGCAGCTGGCTTGCACAGGCCAGACATTCTCGTTTGAACTTCTGTTCTATTTCTTTGAAAATCAAAACCAAGAAATAACTATCTTATAATATTTTATATTTTTCTGGATGACAGTATTGCCAAAAACATAGTTGAGAGATATAAATAGTAAAAATGATTGGAGGAAAGAGTGGGTATCAAGTTACATCTAGATGTGTTCATTTGATGGGAAATAAAACCTTCAACAAAAACTACAAAACAGACGGTTACAACTGTGAGGGGTTGGGGGCTGCCTGCTAACTCGAGATCCTCAGTTCATCTTTTAAGAGCGATCAGATGGTTCTGTGGGTAAGGTACTTGTTGTACAAGTATGGGGACCAGAGTTCAAATCTCTAGCACCTACATAGAAGCCCCACCTGTAAACCCAGCCTTGGGAGAGTGAAAAGGAGGTCCTGGAGTAAATGGTCTACATTAGGTGAGGCAGTGCATTCTGGACTCAAGTGAGAGACACTGCCTCTGTATGAAAGGTGAGGAGGGATAGAAGAAGACACCTGATGTGAGCCTCTGGGACACACAGGCACACCCCCGAGATGGGGAGGGGGAGAAAGAGATCTCCCCACACACATGTTAACATGCTCACACACAAGAACATACACCACACAGACATACACAGGCAAACAAAACTATTAAGAGTCACAGAAGCTTCCTCTTCCACTCAAGGATCTGTGCTCCGCGGGTGGATGCATGCGCCCACTGCACGTGATTCTTGACTCTGGCTTTCTGCTGAAGAGTGTTTCCTGCTCTGAGCCATCCTTAGTTTGGCTCCACGTGGCTTCCTCTGTTTAGGTCACGTGTGAGAAAGAGTGACCTAGATCGTACACTTAATGCGATGTAATGAAAATGCATACAGTACAAGGTCCCTCCACCAACTTCACACTCCGATCTAGAGAGGAGAAATGCCGCTCCTTTCCTGACATTGACCTAACCCTTTATGCCAAGGAGGGATGGTTCCATCTCTTCCTACCTAAACGTGTGCTCTATCCTCGGAGGCTCCCTGCTCCGCCAGTCTCCTCTGCGGTCTCGTGTCTCGGATGGGGGAAAGCCTGCAGTTCCATCCGAGGTAAGAGAACTTCAGTGCCTCACACATGTGTCTTTATCTTCTCTTGATCCCTTGGAACTGGTCGCATCAGTTTGGCCCCTGTTCATTTTCCAACAATGTCTATTGACAAGTGACGGATCAGTCCTACCCTCGTGGGAGCATCGTGTAAGAACAACTGCCGAAATGGGTGAATTATCCACAGGAGTTCCATGTGGCTGCCTCTCCGTCCCAAGCCCATGTCTCCAGAATTCTTATTTACCTCTGTTCCCGTTTGAGTTCTGTTGCTGCGATAAATACTACAACCCAGAACAGCTTGGGGAAGAAAAGGATTTATTTGCCTTATAGATGGCGGGGAAGCCGGCTCAGGAACTAAGGCAAAAGGGGTAAAGAAACGCTGTTCACTGGCTTGCTTCCCCCAGCATGCTTGGCCACTGTGGTGGTTTGAATGAAAATGGCCGTCATAGGCTCATAGGAAGTGGCACTAAAGCCATCTCAAGTTCCTCTTCCTTTCTCCAGACACTACCGTACTTCACCTGTTTCTTTTTCTGCCTCACATGTTAGGTGTGGCTCAAGCCCAAAGCAGTGTGTTTAAGACAGACCTGAGTATACACCCAGATCTATGGCGATGCTTTTAAGGGCTCCCTCAAGGCTGAAGCCCGAGAGTAGAGCAGCGCTGAAGCTACCTGTGTCCTCCCCCAGTCTTGAGTAGGCTAAACAACTTCCACCCACTCCCACCCTCCCTTGGTTTTACAGGCTGGCTGCAGTGGTGGAGTTGGTGCCTGCCTTGCTACATTTGTAACTTCCTACTTTTAGCTTTGAGCTTGCAACTCAATCCAACTGAATCAAAAGATGGGTCTGTGGGGTTTGCCTAGATAAACGCAGAGCTGGATAGTAAACTTTGAGCCCTGATCAGAAACCTTTTCCTTGGCTTCATCCTTCTCTTGCCCGCCATCCTTTTTCATTTCCAGCCTCCCTTCCAGGGGTACCCAGTTCATCCATGGCTGCTAGACAGCTACAGTTACCTGCCTTACTTGCCCCTCTCTCCAAACCCTGCTTTCACTGGCTCTACAGTGACATCATTGGATACCCTCGCCTCACCTAATACAATCCTTCACAGACTTCTGTAGGATTCTCTCTCCCATGCCAGCTAGTTGGGCACAACATTAACAAGACACTGCTTCACATATCCAAAGGGACAATGAGGCAGCATCCACCCCCCCCACCCCTCCCCTAACTCCTCCCCCCACCCCCGCGTATCCTCCCTGGAACTTCCCAGGCATGTAAGGTTTGCTGTTAACCTTATTAGTCGCTCTCTGCCTTTAACGCTCCAGCCTCTTTTTCAGAATGTAGCCATTCACACTGTCCTCTTTACACTGCTTCTTCAGACCATGAGCCCATTGTTTTCATTAGCTGTCTTGCTTCCTACAGAGGGCTGAGTCTTGGCTATGATGTGCCGTTTTATCTTCTGTGCTGGCTAATTTTATGTCAACTTGATACAAGCTACAGTTATCTGAAAGGAGGGACCCTCAACCGAGAAATGCCTCCATAAGATCTGGCTGTAAGGCATTTTATTAATCGCGATTGGTGGGAGAGGGCCAAGCCCATTGTGGGTGGGGCCATCCCTGGGCTGGTGGTCCTGGGTTCTGTAAGAGAACAGACTGAGAACACGATAATGAGCAAGCCAGTAAGCAGCACCCTTCCATGGCCTCTGCATCAGCTCCTGCCACCAGGTTCCTGCCCTGCTTAATTTCTTGTCCTTACTCCCTTTGATGATGAACAGTGATATGGAAGTGTAAGCCAAATAAACCCATTCCTTCCCAGGTTGCTTTTGGTCATGGTGTTTCATCAGAGCATTAGTAATCCTAAGTCATCTTCCTTCCATCCTGTTTGTCTCTTAACCTTGTCTGTGAAGACCTAGACTGATTTGAATATAGTTAAAGCCAATAATATCTCTACTGGTGATTTTTTTTTATTCTTTTATGAAAAGTCTTGTGCCATCTCTTGGTCACAGAAATATTTTCTTCTATTAGCACTATGGTTTTTAACATTCCGTGATGTCCTAACTAATACACCACCGTTGCCTCTGTATATAGCATAGGAATCCAAATTGGTTTGGCTTCATTGGGCAAGAGTTTTTCCAGTGTCACCAAAATAAACAGTCTGTCATCTTTTTAAAGACACACCTGTATCTGCCAGGTGTATATTAAGTACCATGCACACACAGGATAGTTCTGAGTTCTTTTCATTTCCATTGATGTATTTGCTCTTTAAATAATCATGTTTAACTATGTTATTACCCAGCACATTAATATATGACCTGGCAAATTCTTTCTCTGTGCTTTTCAAATATGAATTAGTTATTGACAGATTTCTACCTTTTCTAAATAGATAGAAAACATAAGTGAAATTTTAAGGGGCTGGAGAGATGGCTCAGTGGTTAAGAGCACTGACTGCTTTTCCAGAGGTCCTGAGTTCAATTCCCAGCAACCACATGGTGGCTCACAACCATCTGTAATGGGATCTGATGCCCTCTTCTGATGTGTCTGAAGACAGCTACAGTGTACTTACATATAATAAATTAAATAAAAATCTTAAAAAAGAAATTTTAACTGGGAATGTATTAAATTTGTTTAGTTTAAGGAATATTAACATCTTTATTTTACTTCTTCAAATCTTATGTGCTTTTGTGAGAGTGGCTTTTGGATGCTACTGGGTGTATAACTGCAAAAGAACCAGAAGTGGACATTGCATGACTCCTTAATCTCTACCTCATATTCTTTGAGATAGGGTCTTTCACTAAGCCTACCAGGATCCTCTTTCTTCTGTTTCCCAACCCTGGGATTACGGGTACACACTATCACACTCCTAGCTTTTGCTGAAAATCGCAGCTCGGGTCTGAGCCAACCCTGAAGCTTCAAATATTCTATGTTTTGAATGGGCATTTTAAATATTCCTCCAGCAGTATCTTTGTGGGACCTTCTTTGGGATTTCTTCATTTGGGGCGACACTATGAACAGCGTCTCGGCTAGGTGTGGTATTTGTACCTATACTCCCAGGATTCCGGGGAATGAGTCAAGGGATCTGAAGTTCAAGGCCAGCCGGAGCTATAAAACTCACTATGTAGCCGAGGCTAGCCATAGGCTTCACGTACCTTCACATGTGCTTGTCCCCATCTCTAAAATGCTAGCGTGGCAGTGTAAATGATCAGGCCTAGCTGTTAACCATTATTTTCTTTAAAAAGACCTTCCTTCTGATCTCTAACATTGCCATTTCCAAGTCTGTCGTCAATCTCACCAGCACTCAGTTAATCATCTCTCCTCTGCTCGTTTTTTTTTTTTTTTTTTTTTTCTTTACAGTGGAGCTTGCTCACCACAAGAGTTGGCTAGCTGAATAGGCATCTAATTGACTTTTAAGTGAATTTTAGTCATTAAAGCACCTTTGGCTTAGTAAATAACTTCTTTTTTTTTTTTTTTTTTTTTTTTTTTTTTTAAGGTTCTCTTTTCCTGCTCTCCATTGGTGTTTGGGAGGTTGAGGAGGCCGAGCCCAGGTGTGGATTTATTTGTTTGTTATGTTGTCCTTGGCGCCCATCACAAATCCAGACTTCTGAGGGATGGGGATTAACTGCCTCTGAGGAGTTCCGCTCAACCAAGGAGCCACCTTCTTCGTCTGGAAAGTTGACTGTTTATCCGTAGCTCCCCACTGAAAAATGATATGACTTGACCCGCATGGTCGTCACTCTCTTGGCTCTTAGCAAGGTTCAATAAAAGTAACATGTGTGCGGCTTCTTATGGCCTTGGAACCAGAGTCATGTCATGAAACTATGAAGAGAGCGGCCCTCAAATTCCCTACCTCCACCCCTGGGAGTTAATCCTCTTCCTCCCCACCCCCCATCCCTCCTCCAGCCCCTGAGAAGCAGAGTATGCCTTTCCTTCACCTCCCCTTCCACCATCACCAGCACTTGGCTCAGCCAGGACACCTTTCCCCTAAGGTTAGGACTTCTCCGTTCCACCCACGCTTTCCCCTGCAGCTTAAAGCCTGTTTTCAAGTTTCACACTTTCTAAAAACTAAAACCTTTCCCCTGTCCTCTCATGGCCCTCGAGTTCACCGTGGCTCTTTCTCATCCTCAGGCCCAAACTTCCAGTGGGAGGGAGGCTTGTGCCTCCTCGCCCACCCCGCACATCTCTTCCATCCATCAGAGCCCAGCTGGACTCTGGCGACTTCTCCTCCGTTTACTGAAACTTCTCCAGGCAGGGCTGCTAATGACTTCCTGACCTCCAAAAACAGCAGAGTCTTTTCAGGACAAGTCCTGTTTTGGTGTTCTTAAGCTTTGGACCTGTTTGCTAATTCACCCTTAACTTCAGGGTTACCACTCAGAGTTCTGTTTTGGGGGGTTGCTCTTCCTTGGATGGCTTTTTCCCTCTGTACTACAGTCCCGTCTTCCCCCACCCCACCCCACCTCCGGCCTTAAGTGAGGGGAGTCCGTGGAGTCCCCCAACCCCTCCACTCACCTCTGCTTCCCTGTCTGCAGCTGGGACTCAGAGGCTGGAGGCTCTAACATACCTCTCCCTGAGTGCCGGCTCTCTC
The DNA here is from genome assembly GCF_900095145.1 of Mus pahari. Classification (NCBI taxonomy): domain Eukaryota; kingdom Metazoa; phylum Chordata; class Mammalia; order Rodentia; family Muridae; genus Mus; species Mus pahari. The sequence continues at coordinate 78,832,567 of NC_034602.1, forward strand.
TGAGGTCTAGATCCAATTTTTTAACGACGTAAACTCACATATTTACCTGGATGCCCCCTCCCACCCCCAAACTCAATGTATCAAAACAATTCCTTTTTCCTTTTATATTTTCTCTTTTTTATTTCCCATTTTGGATAAGTTGCATTGTCCAGAGTTAAAGCAGAACAACTCTCTACTCTAATGCTGTCTACCAGAATGTTCTGTGGTACTGGAAATGGGTCTCTTCTCTGTGTGACAGCGCTGACTGTGCGCCCAACAGCTTCTCCAAGTTCTTGCAAATTGTACCACCAAAAAGTTGCTTCTCTGCCCCCTAAATTTCTACACACAGTAAGAAGACTAAGACACCTTCTGGGCTTTTCATAACGTATCCCAGCATTCAGCACTGTGTGGTCTGTTTTGGTTTGTCTATTGTCTCGAACTCTGACAGACCAGGAAACATCATTCTTATGCATTACTGAATGAGCATATAAACAATGCCTGACCATGTTGCTGAAGGCAGCACAGATTTGAGTCACAGAACAGAGAGCTATCAAACTGGTACTGACTGATCTGGGAGCTTTGTCCCTCCTGGCTAGCTTTCATAGTTCCATAGTGTAGATGCCATAACTTCTGTGCTTTATAAAATGGCTATGGTACAACATGGCAGGGAAGAGCAGCTCAGCAGCCTGGCCAAGTGTCCCCCTGAACAGTCAAGCTGTGAGATGGACCTAACATAAAGGTTTATGGGTGGGAAGGAAACTTGGGGGAGGGGTAGAGGCAGAGAAAGGAGGGGGACTGAAAGAACAGAGAGAGGAAAGAGAAGAGGGGGGGAGGCGTAGAGAAGCAAGCTGTTGCTAGGTAATTGTTGGGTGGAGTCTAGAGGAATTGCTAACAATTACTACAAACTGAATGGCTTACACAGTTGAAGCTGGCTGTCTCATTATTGGCTTCTCATGTCATTTTGACTCATGGCAGTATAGGTCTAATCAGTAAATAGGCTGTAATGTTAGCTACTTGGAGACTGAGGCAAGAGGATCATAAGTTCAAGGCAGTTTTGGCAACTTAGTAAGACCTTGCCTCAAGAATTAAAAGTAGGAGCCGGTGAAATGGCTCAATGGTTCACAGCCATTGCTGCCTTTCAGAGGACCTAAGTTCACTCTCCAGCATTCAAAGGGAGCAGCCTGTAGCCACCTATAATTCAAACTCCAAGGGAGTCCAGGATTCCTCTGGTCTCCATGGGTATCTGAACTACCACCATACACATAGACACATAAGTTTAAAGTAAAAGTAAACCTTTAGAGAAGTAATATAGGAAGGAAGGAAAAGAGGGGGGAAGGAAGGAAGGAAGGAAGGAAGGAAGGGAGGGAGGGAGGGAGGGAGGAAAAGGGCAAAGAACTGGTGCCACAGCTCAATGGTAGATAGCCTGCTTAGCACATGTGACGCCCTCGGTTCCATTCCCTGGACTGCAAAAGAAATAAAAAATTAAAAACCCACTTTCCACAGAGCAGTGAGAGCACATTTCGGGTTTTCTAATCTCTGTGCTGAGTTGAGGAATCAACAGCCTGCATGGGACAGAGAGGTTTTCTATACAGAGAGTTTTTTTTAATACCCAAAGAGTTGGGAAATATGATGGTAGAAAGAAAGCAGTGAAAGATTCCAACTGCTCAGGCCACGTGAGGTTTCTCCTTCAGAACATCTCTCCCAGCTATTGGTGTGCTGAGACACGAACCACCCCACTTCCTTTGGAAATGAATGACACGGCAGCCGCCCACCTCGGTGCAACATTCCTACATGTCTCGGTGAGCAACAGCATCTTTCCCACTAGGTCCCAGTCACCTCCAGTCTTCATTCCAGATGACTTTTCAATCTTGCTGGCTCCTGGCTTTTATATATTTCAACTATGAACCAATAAATCCACGAGCAAATATAAGATGCAGACAGAGACCCCGGCTAGCCGGAAGAACCAACACTGGTGCGAGTCCTTTCTGCCTTTGCTTGCCAGCCAGACCCAACCTGACCAAGCGTTCTCGGCCAACCCTTTCCTAACACCGCAAGGAAACGGGGAGGAATGTAAAGCTTAAAGTGATTTTACTGTTTAGCAGTGAACTGGCAGGTGATGCCTCCTTGAAACTTCATCCTACCCCTCCCACCCCCACCCGTATCCCCAGCCGCTGGCACAGTGAACACTTACTACTCCATTTTTCTTACAGCCTTGTTCACACTTACCAAAACAACATCTGTGGCTTTTGTGACTTCACAATGAGAGGAACTGAATGAGTAGGTGCTAATCAAAAAGAGGAAAAGGGAGCAGCATCCAGTGGGACTTGCACCTCGAGCTTTCACACCTCGCCCCCCCACCCCCACCCCCACCCCATCCTAAAATTAACCTGAGATGGTCTCACCTCTGGCCCAGACGCTAAGTAAGTTTGGCACCTACAGGGGTTAAGTGGTGACCAATTGCTAACAACCTGCTTTTCTCTGCAGAGCGTGGAGGCTGTTACATTCCTTGGCTCATTGAAAAAAATCAGGTGATGCCCAAATAAACTATAGCACATTCTTGTCTAGGGTAATCATCCAAGAGCTTTGCAAAGCAAGGTGTTGCCAGAGGCGACTGGCCCAAGCCTCCTCCAGAAAGCCAGTCCTACCACGAGGCTGGCATTCCCAGTCTTCCTTCACGAAAAGGATGAGACTCTTGGGTAAATGTTTGTAGGGCTACAGGACAAAAGCCAGAGGGAGGTTCTAAGAAGAGACAGTAAGAAGACAATGAGACAATAAAATATAGTACTTCTGTGAATTTTGTCATAAGAAAGGCTGACTTTAGAAGCAACTTTCTAGGGTTATTAACCTAGACATGACTAGGCCATATGCAATATTAATCAGCACTAATTAATGGGAATCCCCACTGCAGATTCATTGTCCCTTCACTATCAACACAGTGTCTTAATTGCATATGTCTCACAGACCCACTTATATTTGTTATGCACCTAAAGGGTTTTTAAATATTTTACTTGTATATATTAATTACAAATAATGTTGGGTTTAATTATGACATTTTTATATATGTACATAATGTAGTTTGAATGAGAAATGTCCCCCCATAGTCTTGGGCATTTAAACACTTGGTCCCAGATGGGGTGCTATTTGGGAAGGTTTTAGAGGTGTGGTCTTGTTGAAGTATGTCCTGAGAGGTGGGCTTTGAAAGCGTAAGGGTCTCCCCAGTTTTCAGTTGCTCTCTCTGTTTTATGTTCATGGTAACAGCTGCATGCTCTTAGCATCTTGTTCCGGTCACCATACCTGACACTTGCTGCCATGCTTCCCTGTAATCCCAGACTCTAACCCCCTGAACTGCAGCCCAAATAAGCACCAGCCTCTGTGAGGTGCCTTGGTCGTGGTGCTTGATCACAACAGAAAAGTTAACCAATACAGGATTTCTATGATACTCATGCACACACACACACACACACACACACACACACACACATACACACACATTACCCTGGTTAGTTGTCTTTTTGTTGATTCTAAGACTGGATCTCATTATGTAGCCCAGGTTGGCTTAAAATTT
>NC_034602.1:78837240-78839145 GCF_900095145.1 Mus pahari
ACTGACTGCTCTTCCAAAGGTCCAGAGTTCAAATCCCAGCAACCACATGGTGGCTCACAACCATCCGTAACAAGATCTGACGCCCTCTTCTGGAGAGTCTGAAGACAGCTACAGTGTACTTACATATAATAAATAAATAAATCTTAAAAAAAAAAAAAAGTTGACCAAAAAATAAATAAATAAAAGCATGAAATATGTTTTGTGTGAGTCAGAGGGAGAGAGAGAATGTGGATGGGTAGGGAGGTGGGGAGGATTTGGGAGGAATTGTCAGTGGGAAAAGAACATGAACAAAATATATTGTATGAGAAAAATTAGTTAAAAATTAACTAATTTTTAAAATTAATTTTAAAATTTCATTGAAAAAAAGTCTCTGGTTTATGTGTTCTTCTAAAAATCTTCTTATTTTATCTTTGACCATGTAAACATGACTCCACTTCAGCAAAGTCACTGAAGCTGTTGTGTACAAAGGCACTGAGATGATAAACTCTAATAACCCCCTCTTCCCTTTATAGCTGATGGTGGACCTGGGTTTTTTGTTGTTTTTTCTTTTTTCTTTTTTTTTTGGTTTTTTCGAGACAGGGTTTCTCTGTGTAGTTCTGGCTGTCCTGGAACTCACTTTGTAGACCAGGCTGGCCTCGAACTCAGCAATCCGCCTGCCTCTGCCTCCTGAGTGCTGGGATTAAAGGCGTGTGCCACCACGCCCAGCTAGGACCTGGGGTTTTTAAGCAAGAAGTGTTGACTCTGATCTTTCTTTAGAAACTTCACAAACTTAAAACTGTATTGGAGATCAGGTCACCCTGGCTGAAAGCAGGGTCCCTGGATCAGAGTTGCTCTTATAACTACAACTGTCCCCAGTGGCTCAGGGCCAACCTTCTCAGAGGATACAGTCTGAGCTCTACCCTATGCCTAGAAGCTCATAAAAAGTTCTCCTTTTTTCATCCCTAACCCCTTGCTACCTACAAAATAAAGTTCTAGAAAAAAAAAAAAAACTTCTATAATGACAACTGGCAACAACGAATCATATGACTAATAGTCGTCCCACAAGATTATAATTGAGGAAACCAATTATTATCAAGAGAAATGTTGATATCATAATACTTTTTTTTTTAGTGATACTTTATATAATCCAGGCTGGCATTGAACTTACGATCTTCCTGACTCTGGACTTACAGAACCCGACCACAATGTTCCTTGTCAATGTTGAGGAAGCACACCTCACCTGAGTTTGTGGTGACAATGGTGTAACCAAACTACTGTACTACCAGCTGTGTAAAGAACACTGATTACAGCTGAGCAGTGGTGGTGCACGCCTTGAATCCCAGCACTTTGAAGGCAGAGGCAAGTGGATTTCTGAGTTCAAGGCCAGCCTGGTCTACAGAGTGAGTTCCAGGACAGCCAAGGCTACACAGAGAAACCCCATTTTGAAAAAATAAATAAATGGAGTCGTTGCCAGGGAGAGCGTGGACTGCAGAAGCAACACAGCTTCAGGGACAGACCCCAGTTCTGGCTCCAGACATCCGGGTACAATCCCCGCCAGAGCAGAGGTGTTCGCCCGGGAGCGCTCTCACTGCCTGAGCTGGTAAGGGAGCCATCTTGGCTCCGGTTCACCCAGGCTACAGTCTGCACTGGCCAGAGTGTGGACTACAGAAGCTACACAGCTTTGGGACAGACAGAAGCAATATAGCTTCTGGGACAGGCCCCATTTTGGGCCTACATCTTCAGCAAGGAGGCAGTTCTGAATGCCAGGCCTTTGTGCGCCTTCCCTGCAAGAGGAGAGCTTGCCTGTGGAGAGTAAAGAGTACTCTGACCACTGAGACCCAGGAGAGAGCTGGACTCCCAGGACTGCTGACAGAGGCTAACAGAATCACAGGAGGAACAAGCTCCAACCAGAGACAACTATAACAA
>NC_034602.1:78841265-78844772 GCF_900095145.1 Mus pahari
AATAACAGGAAGCAATTACTTTTCTTTAATTTCTCTTAACATCAATGGACTCAATTCCCCAATAAAAAGACATAGACTAATAGACTGGCTACACAAACACTTGAAACTCCAGCTCTAGGGGAATCAATACCTCTGGCCTTTTAGGGCACATAACCTCATACATGCACATAATTTAAAATAATAGAATTTCTAGGTATCGTAAAACAATACACTGAACTGTGTTAAAGCCTTTTGAACATACTCTCACAGGCAATCAGTAATGTCCTGTGTGATTCTTGACATAATCAAGTTAGCAATCAAAATTAACCATCACACCTACATGTGGAAGCTGGCACATACGGAAGATTCAAGGCCCTTGTGTAATGTATATGAAGAGTCCTATAGCTAGTTTACAGAAGAATGTGTGCTTAGCATATAAAATGTAGCCTTGCTCATATTTTTATATTAAGGGGAACCACTGTGCAGAAGAAAAATGTCTTCATCTAGTAGAGCAAGGTTATGTTCAGATGAAGTTAAATGAAGTAAGTTACAAGATATAATATATCTGCTGGGGTTCTCTAGAGGAACAGAATCAATAGTATGAATACATACTAAAGCAGATTTATTGGACTGGCTTTCACAACACAGTCTGAGTAGTCGAACATCTGTCTCACACTGGAGAGGCTGAGAATCTGATAGTTTCCAGTCCATGTGACTGGATATCTCAGCAGGCACCATCTTTTACCAAAGGCCTGGGAGATTCCTTCAAAGCTGCTAGTCTTCAGCCTACATTAGAAGCTAGGTTGTTACCAGAAATTATCACCCACATTTTGAGCTGATCTTTCTGGTTCATATAATCCAGTCTAAAAACCCTTCCCTGACGTTTCCAGCAGCTTGCCTGGTAGTTGATTTCAGGTCCTGTCAAGTTTACAACCAAGAGCAACATACTAATATGCAAACATCACTTCACTCTAAAATTGGTTACAACCATCCACATTCTGTAAATGTGCCTCCAGGTTGGTGTTGAGATCAGCAGAGTCATAAGCAAAGGCAGTTGGTCAGAACTCAGAATCTCACAGCAACTTAGAATCCATAAGTAGATAACCCACAAGGATAATTAAGCTTTGTTATTCCCAGATCTAGAGCACCTCACAGACCACCAGCAACTACCAGGAATCCGACTCCCATGCAAAAGTCAAGTCTTTATTCAAACTCAAGCTCAGACCCTCCAACCTCTCCAGCACAATGGATAGTGTGGAAGGTCCTGAGCTGGAACAAGCCTTGCCTTTTTATCATAATAGCAGAGTGGGGGACTTTCCAACGTGGCAGTTACATGATTGGTTGACATTTGCTTGGTGCACTTCTATTGTCTAGTAATGATTTCAGCTTGGTATGAACAATGGTTGCTAGCTTAGTCAATCTATTTTAAGACACTAAATACTCTCCCTTTAAGAACTGATTGGTTGTTGCTAGGAGTAGAGTGGCTATTTCCCTGCGAAATTATGATTGTTACCAGGGCAACATGGCTCCTGAAAAAAGTTGGGGTTTTTCCAGTATCTAAGTTCATTCAGAGAGCAAGTTAATCATAAAATGGAGTCTGAAAGTGAACTAGAGTTGGTAATGTTAAGCTGGGCCCTTCAGCTATTCTGGTCTCTGATTCTTGATCTTATAGGTAACAAATACCAGATAGAAATTTATACTCGGGCTGAGAAATGACTGTAAGATGTATAAAATGTGTAATCACAAAATAGCTTAAGAATTAAACCAAAGGCGCCTGGGGGGGGGGGGAGAGAAGCAGTTTGTCCCTTTTTTCAGAGTAACGGCCAAAAACTTGAGAATGCCCAGCCCTACTCACACTATAGCCATGGCTTGCCTCCTTCACTTCCTCAGATATTCCCCTTCTTTGCAAAGTTTGTAGGGGCATTCCCTGCTACCCCGAATTTTCTTTCCCAAGTTGTACACAGGACTACCCCCATCATCCCCTTAGTGACATTGTTTGCTTCTTTTTACTTCTGATACAATCGTCCTCTGCTAGAACAAAAGCCAAGAGCAGAGACCTTCTCCTAGTGGTTCATAAGTCATTCTCACACACCCAGTACAGGGCCATGCTTCCTAGAGTCGTGTTGATGATGTGCTTCAGTGAGCTACAGAAAAGGCTCAAGAGTGGGAGAAGAACTGGTCACATGTCAGACACAGAGCTTCTTTCCTGGCTTTATCCAGATACCCACCACATGCCTGCTCCCTTCTCCCCTGCCTCCACATACCACTCTGAGGCCAGCCAGTCACAGAGCGAGCGAGCAAGCGAGAGAGAGAGAGAGAGAGAGAGAGAGAGAGAGAGAGAGAGAGAGAGAGAGAGAGAGAAACTTCTGTGCAATCAAGGATGTCCTGTCTTCTCAAGCAACTGTAAAACATACCCTTCTTTAAATACCACCCAAAACACAAGTATAAGTCAACACACCACAAAGAGAACTGTAGCCATGTTTACTGCCATGTTTACTACTTACAATAGGCAAGTCATCGCCAACCTTCATGCCCATGAACAGATCAATGGATAAAGAAAATGTGAAACGTGTACACATGGAATTTTATGGATTTTTTTCTTTTTTTTATTTAATTTTGCCTTTCCGAGACAGGGTTTCTCTGTATAGCCCTGGCTATCCTGGAACTCACTTTGTAGACCAGGCTAGCCTCAAACTCAGAAATCTGCCTGCCTCTGCCTCTTCCTCCCAAGTGCTGGGATTAAAGGCATGCGCCACCATCGCCCGGCACTTTTTTTTTTTTTTCAATAAATTCATGGCACTTGTGCAAAACAGTGAAGGCAAGTGAAAATCATTTTGCTAAAGGAAAGGAGCCAGACTGGGGAAGACAAATGCCACATCTTCCCTCATATGTAAAAACTTAATTTAAAAGTGTGTGTGTGTGTGTGTGTGTGTGTGTGTGTGTGTGTGTCCATGAGTGTTTGTAGGTCCTGAAACTTAAAGAGGATCACGGAATGCAGAAAATATTCTCTAGGGAGGTAAACAGAGCAATGGAGGACATGTTGTAGGAAAGCTAAAGCAAGGACTGAGGGAAGAAGGAGCAAGTGGACAGACAGGACAGACAGCAGACAGTAGAGGGAAGGGGACAGACTGAGGACAAAGCACAATAACACACGTGCATAACACCCAATACTTTGTATTGTAACCTAATTGTTAAAAGAAGAGTAAAACTGTAATATTTTCAGGAAAATAGGCAGAACTGGAGATCACATCATGTTAGGTGAAACAAGCCAGATTCAGAAAGACAAAGACTTCGTGTTCTCTCTCATATGAGGAACGTAGATGCAAATTCACATTTGTGTGTGTGCATATGTACACACACAACTATATGACGTGAAAGTTGAAATAGAGCTATAAAAAATGAATTCTAAACAGAGAGGGAGAAGAAACAAGAAGAGGCAATAAAATATGTATGATATAAAAGCAGAAAAGGGAGCCCGGCATAGTGGCACACGCCTTTAATCCCAGCACTTGGGAGGCAGAGGCAGGC
>NC_034602.1:78844862-78851522 GCF_900095145.1 Mus pahari
GATTTCTGAGTTCGAGGCCAGCCTGGTCTACAGAGTGAGTTCCAGAACAGCCAGGGCTATACAGAGAAACCCTGTCTCGAAAAACAAACAAACAAACAAAAAAGCAAAAAAGGGGAGTTTACCAGGGAGGGGGTTGTTCAGCTGTTTGTACGGATGGCTTGGAAGAGAGAAGACCTTCTCTGGGACACTAGGCATGGCTTTTTACAACAACCCCCCACCCCCACCCCCATCCCCACCCCCAATGTGATGCTTGATGAAGGAGACTGTCCTTGCTTGTCCAAACTGCTTTATTTGATGGCGGATGTAAATGCATACACCTTACTCAGGGTGAACCAGAGATTAAATACCTTTTTTTCAGGAAGGAGTGCCCAGGAAGGGAAGTTCATTGGTTAACCACTCAGGGCATATCTAGATACCTTATTAGCATGGAGAACTCCAGGTTTTTAGTTATTTGATTGACTGTCACGGTCCTCTCTGTGAGGTGTCATGGTTACATGTTCCAGACCAGGTAGAGCTTAGCAGGAAGCTGGCCCCACCCGGCCCCACCCCTGCTGTTTTCAATTCTGAAATTCCCCAAGGTTTGGGCCTGCTCAACCTTGCCAGTAGTTTTGATTGATGGTGTGGTTCACTTGCCCCACAGGAGGAGGAGAGAGATGAGGGCGGGGCAAGGCTAGCAACCCGGATGGACCAGCACAACACACAGATGCACACCCACAGTCTCTCTCTGCCATGAAGAAGCGGTCTCATTGTCACTAGCCAGGCTGCTTTGACTTTTATAATGTGAGAATTTGTCAGAAGAAACACATCTAAGCCAAGATTCACCAAAAGGAAAAGGAAGAAAAGAAAACCAAAAAGATTAGGGTGGTGTCAGGAAGTCTGATTATCCCAGCATCCATGAGACTGAGGCAGGAGAATCGCAAGTCTAAATCCGGCTCAAAACAGAACAAACAAAACAAACGACAACAACAAGAAAACTAAAAAGCAAAGACCAAAGCAAAAGAAAACAAAAAACTAAACAAAGACCAAAACAAAACAAAACAAAAAACCAAACAAACTAAACAAACAAACAACTTGCTTTTTAGCCGGGCGGTGGTGGCACACTCCTTTAATCCCAGTACTCGGGAGGCAGAGGCAGGCAGATTTCTGAGTTTGAGGCCAGCCTGGTCTACAAAGTGAGTTCCAGGACAGCCAGGGCTACACAGAGAAACCCTGTCTCGAAAAACCAAAAAAAAAAAAAAAAAAAAAAAAAAAAAAAAAAAAAAAAAAAAAAAAAAAAACTTGCTATTTGGTAACAGACAATTGAAAATGTGTCCTTCCACTTTAATATCTACCAACATTTTGGGGATAACATCTGTCACACACACACACACACACACACGAATGCATGCAAAACTAAATAAGGAATCAATGTACAGGCTACTCATGTGAGTACTACTTTAGCTAAAGCCTCTTCAATTATTTCATTTTTATTATTGTCACCATCATCACTGTGTGTGTGTGAGGGGGTGCATATGTAGAGGTCAGAAAGTCACTCCACAGACAGCATCCTTTCCTTCCACCTTTACACCGGGTCCAGGGATTGACCTCCTGTTACCAGGCTTGAATGGCAAACCACTTTACCCACTGAGTCACTTCACAGACACATCATAGGCAGAACTGAAGCTGTCTAGCGCATACTAGCAACCCACCTTTTGTATATATCAAAAAGCATGAGGGAGAAATGCTAGCCTGAAGACATTATGCATAGCTTTATGGCAAGAATGGCCACCTACCACCAAATTTAGAAGGTTTATTCTGCATGCCTAATTTTCTCATATTTTTATTAATGTGGAAAAGAGAAGGAGTTACAGAGACAAAGCGTGGAGCAGAGACTGAAGGAATGGCCATCCAGAGACTGCCCTACCTGGGGATCAATCCCATAAACAACCACCAAACCCAGACACTATTGTGGATGCCAACAAGTACTAGCTGACAGAATCCTGCTATAGCTGTCTCCTGCGAGGCTCTGCCAGTGCCTGGCAAATACAAAAGTGAATGCTCACAGCCTACCACTGGACAGAGCACAGGGTCCTCAATGAAGAAGCTAGAGAAAGTACCCAAGGAGCTGAAGGGGTTTGCAGCCCCATAAGAGGAACAACAATATGAACTAACCAGTAACCCCAGAGCTCCCTGGGACTAAACCACCACGGTAGGACTCATGGCTCCAGCCAAATATGTAGCAGAGGATGGCCTAGTCGGCCATCAATGGGAAGAGAGGGCCTTGATCCTGTGAAGGCTCTATGCCCCAGTGTAAGGGAATGCCAGGGCCAGGAAGCAGAAGTGGATGGGTTGGTGAGCAGGAGGAGGGGGAGGGGATAGGGGGGTTTTGGAGGGGAAACCAGGAAAGGGGATAACATTTGAAATGTAAAATAAGATTATATCTAATAAAATAATCTAAAAAGAAAAAGGAAGAGACAGAAGATGATAATTTCCTTCAAAAACAGAAATGCATGTTCTAAGAATACCTGGCAAAATAATTACAACAGATAAATTCACAACAAATTGCAAACTTTTAAATCAGTCCCATAGCTCTGAAACACCTGGGCAAGAAAGCATTCCAAAGTCTTGATGGCCCTGTTTTCTGTTTCTGGAACCTTTCTTGGGCTCTCTAAACAATTCAGGGCACTGCCTTTGATCTCAAAGCCCTAACAGCACGTGGGTTCAAGTTTCCATAGAAACTGGCTTTATGTACCCCCATGTCTGTGTCAGCTGCCAACAGGGCCTTAGGTGTGAATACCAGGGGCTGGAACTACATTTGCCACAGACACATTCCATCTTTGGAATTCACTTTTTTTTTTCAGTTGGTTTTACCAGGATATTGGCCTTCAGGCTATAGAATGAAGCCCAATTACTTGGTATTTCTGAGAATATTTTCTGGTAAAATAAACACCAAGTCACAGCCTTGTTAGGATGGAGTAGTTTGACTGAAATGCTCAGACAACTCTGTCTTCCTCTGGAAGGTTCCAAGCATGCCAGCGCGTGTTGAAAGCATAATTAAGTTCTTCTACATCTCCAGGAACCTTTCAAGTCTGCCCAAATAATAAAGATTCCTTTGCAGACGCAGTTTGGAAACTGTCGGCATTGACTCGAAATGTCCTTAAGTAAGGGGCCAGTGAGATGGCTCAGAGGGTAAAGGTGCTTGCCACCACACTTCACTGCCTCAATTTGATTCCCCCTCATTCCCAATAAATACACTGGAAAGAAAGAGGAGAAAATAAAAGCTGTCTTCAGACCACACAGATGCACACAGGTGTATATCCACACACACTAAATTTGAAAATAAAGGGTTTTTTTGTTTGTTTTTTGTTTTTGTTTTTGTTTTTTAATGAGCAAAGGAGGCTCTTGGATCTAAAATATTTATTTCTGGAGGGTCAGGTAAGAACACAGAAATTCCCATCAGTGTCTTGAAGGTGCAGGGTCCCAGGAAATAATCAACTCATGATGTCACAGTCTACAGTTCAGTCTGAGAAGACCCCACCACCTATGACAAAGGGATCTTTCATGTGACCAAGAACAGGCTTGGGACACACTAGTAAAAGCAAAGCGCTGCAGCTCACTGTGTTGGCCGCACAAAATAACAAGCGTCTGTGAAGTTAGAAAATATGATTTGTAAAGTTTCCCCCATGAAGAAATGACATTTTCTTCATTCAAAAAGAAAGCTGTTTTCCTGATTTAAACATTATGCAGTATATACAGGTACCAAAACATCAATTGGTATAAATGTACATCGCTTTTTTTTTTTTTTAAAGAAGAAAAGTATTTTTAAAAAGGAACCGACTTCTTTTTGGAGAAAGCAGAAGCCATATTCAGAATATATTGTATGAAAAAAATCTATTTTCAAGAAAAGAAAAATAGGGGGAAAGGGCAAACCTATTTTTTAACCTTTATTTAATTTTAATTTTTAAAATTTAAATATATGCATGTTAAAGTTTAAATCCATGCAGATCCACATGGCACATATATGCTTTACCCAAGGAAGCCAGAAGAGGGTGTCAGATCCCCTGGGACTAGAGTTATATAGATGGTTGTGAACTGAATATGGGGTTCCTATACTCCCGTGATGGCGGCACAACCGTGTACACATGGGCAGCTCTAACTGGTATAACTCTATGCTATAACTTAGCAGGTTATAGCAAACATCAAGGACATGAGTTAGGGAGGGAAATGTGTTGAGGGTGCTCCCCAAAGCTGTGTGGAAAACTGCCAATCATAATTTTTAAAATTTAATTTTCTTTAAGTGTATTGGGCTGGAGAGATGGCTCCAAGGTTAAGAGCACTGACTGCTTTTCCAGAGGTCCTGAGTTCAAATCCCAGCAACCACATGGTAGCTCACAACCATCTGTAATCTGCCCTCTTCTGGGGTGTCTGAAAACAGCTACAGTGTACTAATGTAAATGAAATAAATAAATCTTTTTTTTTAAAGTTTTTTTTAATTAAATATATTTAATTAAGTATAAATATATAAAGAAAAAACTTAATGTATCTTATAAAAATGTCCAACATGTATAAAGTCCTTGTTAATAGAAAGAATGAGATAGCCTCTCATAATTGGTGGTAGAAAGGAAAATTGATGAAACATCATATTTAATAGATTCAGCACATCTAGAAATAACCAAATATGCCTGAGATTTATAGTATATGCAGACTTCTCAAGTCATATTTTCATTTTAGCACATATTCATTATATAACATAATAGGTTTCATTTGGACATTGTCAAATTGTGGTGGTTTGCATAGGTATGGCTCCATGTGTTTGAATGCTTGGCCCTTAGGGAGTGGCTCTATTAGGAGGTGTGGCCTTGCCAGAGAACGTGTGTCATTGTAGAGGCAGGCTTTGAGGTCTCCTATGCTCAAGCTACACTCAGTGTGGCACACAGTCTCTCCTTCTGCTGCCTATGGATCAAGATGTAGAACCCTTAGCCCCCCCTGCACGCCACCATGCTCTCCTCCACGATGATAATGGACGGAACCTCTAAACCTGTAAGCCAGCCCCAATTAGACACTTGCCTTTATAAGAGTTGCCTTGGTCATGGTGTCTCTTCAAAACAATGAAACAAATACAACGTTCAACTCACCAAAGCTTTATAACTACACAGAATTATAAAAATGGCTTATTTGCTGGGCAGTGGTGGTGCATGCCTTTAATCCCAGCACTTGGGAGGCAGAAGCAGGCGAATTTCTGAGTTCGAGGCCAGCCTGGCCTACAAAGTGAGTTCCTGGACAGCCAAGGCTACACAGAGAAACCCTGTCTCAAAAAACCAAAACCAAACCAAAACAAAACAAAAAATCTTTTAAAAAAGAAAAAGCTTATTTGGGGCGGTGGAGATGGGTTCACAGTTAAGCGTGCTTGCTGTGCCATCATAATGAATGGAGCTTGAATCCTAGTACCTACTTAAGCTGGGCATTCCAAAAACAAGTGTAAACACGCTCCTCTTCTGGCCACTTTGTGCATACACACCCATGTGTACATTCACACACACATACACAGGGAGAGAGAAACAAATAAATCATTAAAAAATAATTTCAAATGTCACTGGATATAGTGACATGCACACCTGTATAGCATAGCATTATATTAAAGTATAGCATTTAGAAGGTAGAGATAGAGGGTCAGGAGTTCAAGGTCAAACTCAGCTATTTAATGAGTCTGAGGCAGCATGAGCAAAATGAGAATGTGTCTCTTAAATAATAAAACAAATGAACAAGTAAATAAGTTAATTTATCTAACAATATAGTGAAATAGTTTATGGCACAGTTCATAATGATGGGTAACTACTCAAGTGTTGAAGATCATGTTTCCAATGAATAGTTAGTGATACCAACTGGCATTTATTATATGGAAAGTTAGGGAAGAGAAATAAGGGGGAAAGAGTTGAAACTTTTATGCCTAACTATTAGACGATATTACAAAGGACCCTGATACTATAAGGAGGTTGTATTACCTCTCTCAATACAGCCTTCCAACTGAGAACTTAGATATCTGAGGTGAGGCGAATAAAGCACATGCTTTTTATAAATATGCATAGATTAATCAATGCCTACTGGCAAAATAATGTAATGAATCTCAAAGTTATAATTTTCATCATCAAAGACTTAAAGCATTTTGATGATGAAGAGAGAATCTAGGGTTGAAGAGAGTGGATCTATGTGTCAGAAAATGTATACAAGAGAGATGAAGCCAGATGTGAGCAGGACAGAGAACCTGGGCCTAATTTTCAAAGTAATATTTGAACCTGGTATAAAAGAGCCATGCTATACCAGGAGAGAATCGTCTATCCAGTTCCTAAAAGGTTTGATGTTAATTGAACAATTTTCTTGAATGAATGGATCAATAAATCAATAAAAAATTATTTATGCCAGGAGTGGTGATGCATGCCTTTAATCAGGAGGCAGAGATAAACAGATCTCTGTGTGTTTGAGGGTACCTTGGTGTCTCAGTCAGGGCTTCTATTCCTGCACAAACATCACGACCAAGAAGCAAGTTGTAGAGGAAAGGGTTTATTCAGCTTACACTTCCACATTGCTGTTCATCACCAAAGGATGTCAGAACTGGGACTCAAGCAGGTCAGGAAGCAGGAGCTGATGCAGAAGCCATGGAGGAGGGATGTTACTTACTGGCTT
>NC_034602.1:78851648-78859434 GCF_900095145.1 Mus pahari
CTGGCTGTCCTGGAACTCACTCTGTAGACCAGGCTGGCCTCGAACTCAGAAATCAGAAATCTGCCTCTGCCTCCCAAGTGCTGGGATTAAAGGCGTGCGCCACCACGACCGGCTTCAGCTTGCTTTCTTAAAGAACCCAGGACCACCAGCCCAGGCATGGCACCACCCACAATGTGCCCTCCCCACGTGATCACTAACTGAGAAAATGCCTTACAGCTGGATCTCATGGAGGCATTTCCTCAAGGGAGGCTTCTTTCTCTGTGATAACTCCAGCTTGTGTCAAGTTGACACAAAACTAGCCAGTACATACACTTGGCTTATATAATCAGTCCTAGGTTGAAGATCAACCAGAGTTATGCAGTCAGACCCTATCTCAGGGGTGTAGGCATCAGTAATTTCTCCTTCCTCCAGGAAACACTTCTGGCCCATGCTCATGTAAGAAACCCTAAACTCAATGGAGAACAGCAGATGATAAACAACTAAAATTCATTATATAAATCTATGAAAATGCCAAACAATAAAAATATATTGTCAACACGAAACCAAGTAGTCTAGAGGTAAGACTCCAAATAACATGCTACAGAGGGCATCCTCCCGCACTCCTCGGAGTACAGATACACGGGTATTTTACCAAGTACAAAGATAAAAACAAGCAGGGCTGGCGGGAAGTAGTGGGGGGCAACATGTCTTTCAGACACTGCAGGAAGTCAAATAAAAACCAACACAAGCAGTGTCAGTTACAGGCTTCCTCTTTCTGAGCTTTTGGTCCCAGAGACCTCACATGACATTATAGGCTATTGCCCCTGCTCTTGTGATCCTCTAGAACTTGATGGTGAGACTCTACTCCTGAAGATGCCACCCTGTTTGCGTCATGGGATGTGTAGAATCTAAACTGGAGCTTCACCCCTATTGGGTAGCTTTCATAGTGCCAGCAGGTTCTAGTTACACTGCCAGGAGAGAAAACTACTTAACAATTTTGTGCAGCTGTGAATCCCAAGGCCTAAAATAATAACTTGCCTGATGAGCTACATCTACTAGTTCAATAGTGACATGAATGCTAAGTGAATAACTAACCAATTTCTGACTAATGGGTCACTTTTTTAAAAAAAAATCTTGCTATACAAGAAGAACTCAGGCCTGGTACTAACTGGGCCAAAAACCTATGACGAGCTAGGTCATAGGCCCAAGAGAGAACATGATACTATTATTTTATTAAATGGATATGGCCATAAACTGCCCCTTCGTCCTTCAGGGTATGTCTCTCATCTGTAAACTGGAGCATCTTTCATCTCTCATTAAAGAGGCATCCTCCTGAAGTAGGTAACAGTGAATAGAGAGACCCCTGCGTGGTTAACGCAGAGAACAAGAGAGGAAGTAAGCTTCAGAGAACATTGCAGAAGGTGGGGTGGAGAGATTATAAGAGTCGGACGTAGCAGATATCTGCTCTTATAACACTGTTTGCCGCACGCAATTGGGCTGTTGCACACACGAATCCACAAAAGCCGCCACTGCGTACACGTGACCTGCACAAGATCCCAGCATGGATGAGGGAGGACTCTGGCAAGCTCCACCCTGAGCCAAGAAGCTATCGGCAGTCAATGGCTGCTGGGAAAACTTGCTGAGTTTTCCTCAGGCACATGGCCCCTAATAATCTACCCAAGTCTCGTCAGATGCTTTAACACCCAAGCCCACACAGATAGCACTAAGTGGGCTCAGTGATCTAAAAGAAAAAAAAAAGTGACGTTCAGAAGGGAGATTAGAGGAGAAATTGCAGGGAAAAGAAAGAGGGGGATGGGTCTGATTAAAACACCTTATGTGCATATTTGAAATTATCAACTTAATTTTTTTTAAAGATTCAAGAAAGATGACTCAGAAGCTAAGTTGTATTCCTCTTACAGAAAGCCCAAATTCTGTCCCTAGCACCCACTGGGGCAGCGCCCAACACCTGAAACTCCAGTCCCAGGGGATCTGCTCCCCTCTGCTGACCTCCGTGGGCACTGCATGCACATGCACAAAACTACACTCAGATACACACCTACCCATATCATTTAAAATAAATTAATTAAAAAAAATCAATCAGTGTGCTGTGAAACGCTTGATGTGGTGGCTGATGTAAGCGCCTGAAGTAAGGGAGTCCGCAGGCAGAACTCAGGTCGGGGGAGGGACAGAGTACACAGCCTAGAAGCCTAGGGGCTGGGGTGAGGGTCTGTCAAGGAGTCATTGGTAGGCAGCAGGAGAATTCAGCGGTGAATGTAGATGACCTGGGTGAATGTCAAGATACTCAGAGCAAAGAACCCAGAAAAGGCCTCAACTGTCCGCTCCTCTGCCAGGCTACAGTCTAGTTAGTGTGTGAATGTCTCATAGGCTTGTGCTTTGTAGGCACAGTCTGGAACAGTAAGGTGTTTTTTGTTTTTTTTTTTTTAGTTGCACAGTAATAGATCATTTGGTAAAAAATATTTTCAGCCAACACATTATACAGCCACCCACCCGGACACACATCTCAGCAAGTGCACAGAAAACATTTTCATATTATAAAATTTTCTTGGGTTTATTTTATAAACCAGAGACTAAAATAAAGCTAGCTGCCCTTCATAGGTCAGAGGGAAGAAAGCAGGAGTTACCTGAATGTGTCAGGCGACTCAGAGCCACTATGAGACTTTGGAGTTGTACTCAAGAACGTGAGGGGTAGAGAGTGTTCCCCGAGAACCAAGGAGGAAGAAGTGACCATATTGTGGGGAAAGGAATTGCAGTTTGGCTGTGGAAGCTAGACCAGGACTGGATAAAATGAGAGAGCTGGAGACAGGGATCAGGGCGGGTCCGGTGCCTGCCCATCCTACAGCATCATCTCTATCCTGGATGTAATTGTCAAGTTGACACAAGTTAGAGCAGTCTGCGAAGAACAGCCCACAGTTGAGAAAAGGCCTCTATCAGATTGGCCTGAGGGCACACCTACATTTTCTTAAATGACATGCATGTGGGAGGGGCTAGCTCACTGTGGGCGGTGCCATCCCTGGGCTGGTAATCCTGGGTGCTACAAGAAAGCAGGCTGAGCAAGCCATGAGAAGCAAGCCAGTAAGGAGCATCCCTCTTTGGCTTTGCTTGAGTTCTTGCATCGGCATTTCTGCCTTGAGTTTCTGCCTTGATTTCCTTCAGCGTTGAGTTTGTGGCATGGGAGAGTAAGTCAAATAACCCCCTTTCTCCACAAGTTACTTTGGTGTTTTAGCCCAGCAAAAGAAATCCTAACTAATCTTCATAGAAGCCTCAAAAAATGCATATCTCTTAGAAGTCATAGTCACGCTACCAAAAAGCTCAAAGCTCCCCATGTAGCATTGACAGTCTCTATATGCTATAATACCATATACCTCTCTATGTAGCACTGACAGTCTCTATATGCTATATATCCTCTAACACAGTCTCAGTGTGCTATAATACCATATGCCTCTATTTATAACACTGACAATCTCTAAATGCTATACGACAATATACTATAATTTGGTGTTGGTGGATGGGATATTCTTTATTTTGACAGTGTCTCTGTAGCCCTGCCTGTCCTGGAACTCTTTCTCTAGACGATGCTGTCCCGGAACTCACAGAGACCCACCTGCTTTACCTACTGAACTACCATGATCATCATAGGATCTTATTTAAGTGTTAGTGTAGACACATTAAAGAATCAAAAACTCGCCGGGCGTGGTGGCGCACGCCTTTAATCCGAGCACTCGGGAGGCAGAGGCAGGCGGATTTCTGAGTTCAAGGCCAGCCTGGTCTACAAAGTGAGTTCCAGGACAGCCAGGGCTATACAGAGAAACCCTGTCTCGAAAAACAACAACAACAACAAAAAAAAAAACAAAAAACAACAACAAAAAGAATAAAAAACTCTTTCTTGTTCCCTTTCTGAAGCAGAAGAGAGAAAAGGGAATCCCAGAAGCCCCGTGTGCTGTCGTCCTGTAGGATGGAGAAGGAGCTTCATCCAACAGTGTTGGCTGCCCCCTGCTGGTCCTTTTGAGAAAGGCTGGTTACTCTAGAATTTTCATCCATTTGTAGAACTGTACATAGAATAAAGATACTGTAGTGCCAAGGAAGTGTTAGTGAACCCCAAAAGACGAGTCAGGATCCGAGCCGATGCAATCCCACGAGGGCCTTGATATACAAACTGGGCTTGTGAATAGGGCAGCTTTGGGGAAGACCACCGAACACTTGCTGGGGCAAGGTTTTATAGAACATGGCAAGTGAGGGCCATGTGTTTCTAGCCTGGCAGGCATCTAATTGGAGTGCTACTTCAGCACAATCGGCTGGTTCTGGAAGTCACACCATAAACTTTTTTGCTTCCCTCTGCCTTAGGTAGGGGCAGGTTTGTAACCTGGGGGTGCAGATTTGTTGGGCGATAACCTGGAAACACTGGATTTGCTGGGAAGATTAACCTGGAGACACTGGTCTTGTTGGGGATGAGCCTAGAGACTGGAGCCAGGCTCAGGCTTTGTTGGGGGCACAACTTGGAAACTAATGCTAGGTACCAGCCTGTTAGTTTACCTGAGTTCAAACTTAGGTCAGGTTCTCTAAAATGGAGTCTGAATTTAAAGCATTTGGTCTCTCATTGTGGTGACTAGAAGGTCAACCATGGGGCTTCCTGTAGTCTCATGAACAGTAACAGGGCTATATCTTTGGGTTGCATATCTGGACCATGGGTTGTAACCCATCAGTGGGAGGCAGCAAGGAGTCTTGGGGCTGAATTCTTCTGCTGGCCAGGGTCATAGTCTACTGCAAACGGATCATTGCTGCGACTCTGTAGCATAGGGACCTTTTCAGTGAGGCTCTAGTGACCCCAGGCACTCACTCTCTCTCTCTCTCTCTCTCTCTCTCTCTCTCTCTCTCTCTCTCTCTCTCTCTCTCTTTTTTCGAGAGAGAGGGTCTCTATATATCCCCCTGTCTGCCCGCGCTCTCTCTCTCTCTCTCTCTCTCTCTCTCTCTCTCTCTCTCTCTCTCTCTCTCTCTCTCTCTCTCTCTTTTCTCGAGACAGGGTTTCTCCGTATAGCCCTGGAATTCACTTTGCAGACCAGGCTGGTCTCAAACTCAGAAATCCTCCTGCCTCTGCCTCCCGAGTGCTGGGGGCAGTGTCTCTTGACTAGGACCTAAAGTTAGAGGCGCTCTGGAGGTGAACTTGTTTTATAGAAAGCACGAAGTTTCGGCCAAAAATGTTATGTACCCATTGGAAACCCTCAAGATCATCCAATAATTGGTGATCATCTGTTTCTATAATAACTGATGCCAGCAGGTGAATCAAACGTAATTTAAAAAGGGGTGAGTTTCATCTGGCATGGGGACATCTATACTCTATAAAGGGTAAAGGGGAGGAGAATCACTCAGTCTCGGTCACTCTCTAAGGTCAATTTAGTTAAGGTCTCTCTTAGGGTTCTATTTATCTTTTCTACCTGTACAGAACTCTGGGGTCCATAAGCACAATGAAGTTTCCAATCAATCTACAGAATATTAGTTAATTCCTGACTTACCTGGGACACACACGTAGGTCCTTTGTCTGACCCTATAAACCTAGGAAAGCTGTACCCCAGGAGACTCTCTTTTAGCAGTTTCTGTGTTGTCGTCTGAGAAGTCTCATTCAAGCATCAGTCGCTACAAGCATCAGTAAATATTTATATCTAAGTTTTTTCTCATCTTAACTCTGTGAAATCTGCCTCTCAGTAGACCCCAGGCCTAGGTCTTGTCCCTCACGGCAGGCTTCATGGTTCTTGACAACATCTTCTATCTTCGAGTTGGCATCTCTCTCTCTCTCTCTCTCTCTCTCTCTCTCTCTCTCTCTCAAGGACCTTTTAAGATTTATTCATTATTTATTTATTTTATGTATATGAGTACACTGTAGCTGTACTGATGGTTGTGAGCCATCATTGAATTCAGGACCTCTGCTCGCTCTGGTCGACCCCGCTCACTCCAGCCTAAAGATGTATTTATTATTATATCTAAGTACACTGTAGCTGTCTTCAGACACACCAGAAGAGGGCATCAGATCTCATTACAGATGGTTGTGAGCCACCATGTGGTTGCAGGGATTTGAACTCAGGACCTTCAGAAGAGCAGTCAGTGCTCTTAACCACTGAGCCATCTCTTCAGCCCAAGTTGGCATCTCTAATCCTGACATTAGCCAGTTGTATCAGATCCTGGATTCTCTGGACACCCGTGTGGGGAGAGCAGTAGATCTTCTGAAGTATATGTACTCCCATTTCCTCTGGCAAAATGAGTTTGTAATCTGCTGTTCTCCACCGTCTGTCATAACACTGGGACATGGGCAAATTCCTACCTCAGACTGTGTCATCTTTTGAATACTTAGGGTGGTAAGGGAGTATAGGATCCCCCCGATGCAGGGAAGTCTGGGGCAAAAGAGGTCTGATCTATAGGGCAGCATGGCTGGCTGCTTCACCTGCCCTGTCGTTGCCTTCCGAAACCCGGTCCTTTCTTTTCTGGTGTCTCAAGTAGTGAATGACAGCCAGCTTTTTAGACCCTAGTAGAGCCCTTAGTGGGGAGAGGATTTCCTCTTCATTTTTTGATAGTCTTTCCTTCTGCCACCAGAAGGCCTCTCTCCCTACCCATAGGCCCATGAACATGAGTGGTGACAAAGGCACACCCACCTGTATGTTTTGTCTTTTCTCAGCTCTAACACCTTGGTCAGAACTACCTGTAAGAGAGGGCACACAGCATGGGAGAGAGCATTTCCTCACCAGCCAGGGGGTTAATACCCAGAATATGCAGAGGATTTAAATAGCAATAGAACAAATAATCCAGTCAATATAGGGGCAGATGAAGTGAGCAGGGAGAAATCCAAATGATCAATAACCACAGAGAGAAAAGTACAACGTTCTGTCCATGCAAATTAAAACTATAAGATGCTATCTTAAGGGGCTGGTGAGATGGCTCAGTGGGTAAGAGCACCCGACTGCTCTTCCGAAGTCCTGGAGTTCAAATCCCAGCAACCACATGGTGGCTCATAACCAACCTTCCCTCTTCTGGAGTGTCTGAAGACAGCTACAGTGTACTTACACATAATAAAATAAATAAATTAAAAAAAAAAAAAAAGATGCTATCTTAAAGCAGCCAGAATGGCCATCGTCACAGAACAGCAACGAAACACTAAAGAGGGCAGGAAGTGGGGGCAGGTACTGTGAGAATGGAAATCAGCACAACTATTATGAAAAGTGGTTCAGGAGTTCTTCAAAGAGCTAGAAATGGAACTTCCATATGATCTAGCTATACCCCATATGGGCTAGCTTGTCATGGGGATACCTGCATACTCATGCCCTTCCCAACACGACCTGTGACCGTCAGATTACGGAAACAGCCCGCGTGTCCATCAGTGGGTGAACAGAGGAAACATGATGTCTATATGCACAATCACAAGGAACAAAATGATGCCACTTGTGAACAAGTAGATGGAACTGGAGCTGAACCAGAGTCAGAATGCTAAACAGCACGTTTCCTCTCACCTTCAGTAAGCAGGATCTTAGGCAGGAGAGAAAGGCGATGACTAGAGAGAGAGAAATGGATGGCATTCAGAGAGCAAGAGAGGGGACCAGAGTGTGAATGTAACCAGAACACACCAAGCCCATGTGTGGAAAGGTCACCGTGAAGCCTATTATTTTTTATAACGAATATACCCCTTCTGGACATAGTACTACTGGAGAACCCAACAATACCTCTTCTGGGCATATACCCAGAAGATCTTCCAACTGGTAATAAGGACACATGCTCCACTATGTTCATAGCAGCTTTATTTATAATA
>NC_034602.1:78860744-78865862 GCF_900095145.1 Mus pahari
CTCTCTCTCTTTCTCTCTCTCTCTCTCTCTCTCTCTCTCTCTCTCTCTCTCTCTCTCTCTCTGTGTGTGTGTGTGTGTGTGTGTGTGTGTGTGTGAGTGAGAATGACATGTGTGTATGGTACCCCCAGGTACCAAGAAAATGTGCCTTTGAAGCTAGAGTTACAAGCAATTGTGAGCCGCCAGACTCGCATGGAGGGAACCAAACTCTGGCGCTCTGGAAGAACAGCTCTTAACCACTGAGATACCTCTTCAGCCCACGTGCAAGTTGTTGAAATCCTAATATTCCCCCAAAAGTTTCACTTACCTACTAATATCAACTTTATGGACCCTCAATCGGGGAGGGGGTGGAGAAAAGAGATGACGAACACTGAAGCGAGACCCCATGCTTGCACTGGGTCATTTTACATTGCTCTCCCCATGGGAAGCACAACTGGGCTGCTCTCTACCCCTTACCTCCACATCTGACAAAGCCTGGGTGTCTCATAAGGGTTAGTCCAAAATCCAGTTGTTTCCTCTGTGCAGACTAGAAAACTGGTTAATAAAGTGATTTCACTTTATTAACCAAGATGCCCTTTCTCTCCCTCTCCCTTTCTCTCATTTATCTATTTTATCTTATGTGTATTCTGCATTTACGCATATGCATCCATATACTTGAATGGTTGTGAGCCACCATAAGGATACTGGAAACCAAACCTGAGTCCTCTGTAAGAACAGCATGTACTCTTGACCTCTGAGCCCTGTCTCCAGCCCTGCAAAAGCTTTCAAGGTGACAAAGTAAGATAAACAAGGGGTGTGTAAATGGTCCATCCACCCACTGTGCTTCCCTGTCTGCAACCTCATGTGTTTACCTGTCCTGGCTTCAGAGACAGGATGAGAAAAGTATAAACAGAAAGGACACAGTTTTACTATTGGGTTATCGGCAATGACAGCAACGTCAGGGCTCCAGTAACTCCAGCAGGCCTTGATGGAAATAAAACCATGCCCTTTGTACACTGCACACCAAACACCAGCCACAAGTTACATCAGGTCCTCCTGGCTATGGTCGCTGCCAGGTAGGGACAAAGAGTGCATTTCCA
Source organism: Mus pahari (assembly GCF_900095145.1). NCBI lineage: Eukaryota > Metazoa > Chordata > Mammalia > Rodentia > Muridae > Mus > Mus pahari. The sequence goes on from NC_034602.1 coordinate 78,861,821, forward strand.
GAAAGCTCTTCTTCTGTGTGCCAAGCTTTTGTAATAAAAGATCAGGATGACATTTTAATCATATACACATCTTGTTCTTGTAGCACCAGCTGGAGTAATAGAGTCCTAAAGTTCAAAGCCCTGTGTGTTTACTCGAGATAATGACCGTGGAAAGAAAGTCAAGAGTGAGTTGAGTATAAGTTGCTGGAAGCTTCCTGGGTACAATTGAGTCCACAACTCAGGTCTATGGCAGATAAAAGCCTTAGCCTCCTGGGCCACAAGCAGCTGAGTTTAGAAGGCAGCCCAGCTTGGCATAAGAGAGACTGGCTAGACACACTGCATTCCCACCCTCTGGTCCCTTATTTATTATCACTCTCTAACAAGGGATCTAACATTACTTGTTTAAATTCTCAGAGTTCACAGCTATATAATTTTAAAAGCAGCTGGTCATTAATTAAAAATGTCTACAAGCACAAAAATCGTAATTTGAAAGTGTAGAGTATAAGACCCATAAGAAACATCTGTGTGTATTAAGGAAAAAAAAAACAAGGGAAAAAAATGTCCTTTGTTAACTGAAAACTGGAAAATGCTCGAAGGCGTGTTTCCAGCAACCACTAGAGGGCAGTGTTGGGCTAACTGTCTAAAACAACCTGCATGGTGGTTGAAGTACAAGAGTTACCTGTAGCCCATTGATTTTGTGTGCTGCAAGACTCTCTTACCAGTGAGAGTTCTCAAAGCCGAAAGAACAAAAGGCTCACGACTCAATCTGTCCTGTTTTCACCGTTCACGTGAGGTCCTGCTCTCAGTGATACCGTTTTTTTTTTTTAGGTTAATCTTTAATTCACTTTTTAAATGACCATATGGGCTGGAGAGATGGCTCAGCAGGTAAGAGCACTGACTGCTCTTCCAAAGGTCCTGAGTTCAAATCCCAGCAACCTCATGGCGGCTCATGGCCATCCGTAATGAGATCTGACGCCCTCTTCTGATGTACCTGAAGACAGCAACAGTGTACTCACATTCATAAAATAAATAAATAAATCTTTAAATGATCATACATATTCTTTAAAACCTACAGTTGCTAAAAATAAACTAAGCTGGGTTTAGTGGTACTCACCTTTGATCCAAGCACTGAGAGACAGGGGCAGAAGAATCTCTATGAGTTTTGAGGTCAGTCAAGGCAGTTTCCAAGTAATTTAGTTAGTTGATTGACTAACAGTGTTGGGGGGGGGGCACTTGAATTACACCCACAGCCTAAGATCTTGGTTAATGAGAATAATTACAGAGATTCCTGTTTCATCAAAAATTGTATGTTGACAAGCTGTGTGCACCAATACTTTTCTGTCAAAGGTAAATAGGCTTTATCTATTTTTAAATTCAGAAAGTCATAGAGACTAGTGAATTCTACACATTTATTTATTTATTTATTTATTTATTTATTTATTTATTATTATATGTAAGTACACTCTAGCTGTCTTCAGACAGTCCAGAAGACAGAGTCAGATCTCATTATGGGTGGTTGTGAGCCACCATGTGGTTGCTGGGATTTGAACTCAGGTCCTTCAGGAGAGCAGTCAGTGCTCTTAACCGCTGAGCCATCTCTCCGCTCTTTTTTTAAATTNAGAGAGAGAGAGAGAGAGAGAGAGAGAGAGAGAGAGAGAGAGAGAGAAAACAGAGACACAGGAAGAGAGAGAGAAGAGGGGAAGAAAGAATAAGTGAAGGGAGGAAGGAATATAAGGAATATGCTGCTGATGTGAGGTGTTTTATATTTTGAGCAGATAAACAAAGCAGCAGACCAGGCCAAGGTGTTCCACATGGGAGAGGTTTATTATGTGGGAATGGGGGAGGGAGCGGCGAAGCGGGTAGAAGGGTAGAGAAGAGGAGAGAGAGAAAGAGGGGAGAGAGAAGAAAGAGGAGGAGGAGGAGAAGAGAAGAAGAGGGCGAGGAGGGGGTGACTTCCTATTTTATAAAGAAAATGACATCACACCAGAGAGGGTGGGAACTGAGCCAAGTGGATTGTGGGATTGAAGGTCGTTGTCCTGGCAATGCAGGTCAAGGGGCCACATGGTTAGGCCAGGGCTTGGAGTATCCTGGTGCTAACAAGGTGCCTTTAACAGAGAAGCTGAAAGTACTTATCACTCAGCAAGCAGCACCCAGTGGTTGTCCCAAGGGTGGGGTATGGAAGCTCACTGAACAAAAATGATATATTTGTGATATTATAGACAGAAAAGAATTTCTCAATCCCTGAGGTAGATTAGATTTTTTGATGCAAGTATTTATTGTGTATGTGTGTGTGCGTGTGCGTGTGCGTGTGCGTGTGTGTGTGTGTGTGTGTGTGTGTCTGTGTATATATGTGTTGTATACGAGAGGGAGGTACATGCATGCCATTGTGTTCATGTGGAGGTGGGAGCTCTCTCTGGCCATCCGGGTTCTAGAGAAGGACCTTAAGTGGTCAGCCTTGGTGACAAACCTTTACCTGCTGAGCCATCACTATGCCACGGAGTAGATTTTAAACAACATGGAGTAAGCTACAAATTCTCCTATATGCAGATTCTGTTTTTAATATTCCCATGCTCAGAAGCATCCATTATTCACAGACATTCAAATAAAAAAACAAAAACAAAAACAAAAAAACCAAAAAGCCTGCAGTTATCATGAGAATAAATGTCTTAAAGTTTTTATTTGTACAAAAGTCAGAACATGCAGGGACACGGAGGTGACGGAAGAAGTACACTTAGGTACGCTTCCTGTCACATTTTAAAGATTATATAGTTTGTGTAGAAGACGAAACTAAAGCCAAATTAAAAGCAAGATTGCCTTCCCAGTTTCTGTCTCTGAGGCAAAAACAATTGCAATTGCCTTAGCAGGGAGTCAGAACAAAGCTTGCCTCTGAAATCTCTGAATGGGAAAACACCAAAATTAACCTTTCCCCCAAAGTAACCTGTTTAAAAGAGTATTTTTGGCCCTTTGAAATCCATCAAAGACACAAACCTCTTTGGGTTTTTCCCCCTTCAATAAAACAAAATGAGTTGGTTGATTTCTTAGAACACTTCTATTTTATTTTTCCACCAATGGTTTGGTTCCCAAACACCCAGAAGTCCTGCTTTTCGAAAACAAAACCAATACCATAGAGATAAGTCTTAAGCGCAAGGCAAGCTTGAAGAACTCACCTCAGCTGCACTGTCAAGAAGGCTCACAGAGAATCCATGGAAATACGCTCTGCTATCATTGTCTTAGGACAGTCACACATCAACGTTGCCTCACACTCAAGTCACAGCAAAGCACAAAATTTGAGTTTTGAGCAGTAGGCGAGGCCAGAAGACAGAGGAAATAGCTTCTTTAGTTTAACATAGGCAATTGCTAACACTTGGGGTTGAGTGGGCATTCTCTGTCCTAGGATTATCAATCGTCAAGAGCAAAGGGCTTTGTATACAGTTTTTAACTGGGCTGATAGAAAGCTGCATGCAACAGATGCAAACAGTAGGCTTTCTGAGCCTGGAGTTACAGACCATCCCCAGGTAGGACAAGAAACTAGAGGTCTTCAGTCTTATGTCTACAACATCAAGACAATTGTGAAACATGTATTTTATAATATCTTCAATATGATCTTCGTGGTGGTTTACATAAAGGAATTTGTGATGGCCTCACAAACAACTCATATAACTATTAACCCCACAACAAAAATGCTCAAAAATAATGCAATAAGAGCAATTTAATTATGAAAGTTCTAATGTTTCTTGCTACATCCATTCCAGTAGTGACACACGTGACAGGCCCCAGAAACCTGGATGCTGTCCCAAGGCAAAAAGTTCATGGAAACTTAGTCTCCTGGAAATTTGGCCTTCCCATAGCTAGAATGCCCCTGATTTGTCCCTGCGATACTGTGTGTGTGTGTGTGTGGGGGGGTGTCTTGCAATGCTTTCTTACAGTATTTTACTGGATAAGAGTTAGAAATCTCACAGCAAGCTTAGCAAAGTATACTTAGAATCTTCATTACAGTCAGGTATGGCAGACTACATTACTTATTAGTAGAAAGTCCCCCCACACAATCACTTAGAATAATAGC
>NC_034602.1:78866371-78896413 GCF_900095145.1 Mus pahari
AAGAAAGAAAGAAAGAAAGAAAAGGAAGTTGTCTTAGGGTTTTACTGCTGTGAACAGACACCATGACCAAGGCAACTCTTGACCAAGGCAATCTCAAGGACATTTAATTGAGGCTGGCTTACTGGTTCAGAGGGTCAGTCCATTATCATCAAGGCAGTAACATGGCAGCTTCCAGGCAGGCATGGTGCAGGAGGAGCTGGGAGTTCAACATTGTCTTCTGAAGGCTGCTAGCAGACTGGCTCCAACGTGGGTAGGAGGAGGGTCTCATTGCCCACCCCTACAGTGACACATTTCCTCCAATAAGGCCATACTTCCTAATAGTGCCTCTCCCTAGGTCAAGCATATTCAACCCATTACACAAGTCACACATAGAAATACATACCAGTAGTCCCAGCCCCCAGAAGACCAAGGCAGGACTGCATGATTCCAAGGCCAACCTAGCCTAGATACTGTATAGAAAAACTGTTAAACAAAACAACATCAAAAACCCATGGCACTGTGGCTTCCAGTCCTAGGAAACAATTTAAATTAAAAAATCCCGGAGATCCACCCCATAAACAAGTACCAAACCCAGAAACTAGGCAGATGCTAACAAGAGCCTGCTGACAGGAGCCTGATATAACTGTCTCCTGCGAGCCTTTGCCAGTGCCTGGAAAATACAGAAGTGGATGTTCACAGTCATCCATTGGACGGAGCATAAGGTCCCCAATGAAGGAGCCAGAGAAATACCCAAGGAGCTGAAGGGGACTGAAGCCCCATAGAAGGAACATCAATATTAACTAACCCAGAGCTCCTTGGAACTATACCGCCAATCAAAGAAAACACATGGTGGAACTTGTGTCTCTAGCTGCATATGTAGCTGAGGATGGCCCAGTCGGTCATCAATGGGAGGAGAGGCCCTGGGTCCTGTGAAGGTTTGTCTTAGGGTTTCTATTTCTGCACAAACACCATGACCAACAAGCAAATTGGAGAGGAAAGGGTTTATTCAGCATTGCTGTTCATCACTAAAGGAATTCGAGACTGGAACTCAAGCAGGTCAGAAAGCAGGAGCTGATGCAGAGGCCATAGAGAGATGTTCTTCACTGGCTTGCTTCCCCTGGCTTGCTCAGCCTGCTCTCTTATAGAACCCAAGACTACCAGCCCAGAGATGGCACCACCCACAAGGGGCCTTTCCCCCTTGATCACTAATTGAGAAAATGCCTTGCAGCTGGATCTCGTGGAGGCACTTCCCCAACTGAAGCTCCTTTCTCTGTGATAACTCCAACCTGTGTCAAGTTGACACAAAACTAGCCAGTACAATTGACCCCTTGTCAACTTGACACACAAACACATCACTATTAAGCCTCAACCTGTATGTTCTTTTTTGTTTGTTTGTTTGTTTTTGTTTTTTTTTCAAGACAGGGTTTCTCTGTGTAGCTCTGGCTGTCCTGGCACTCACTCTGTAGACCAGGCTGGCCTCGAACTCAGAAATTCACCTGCCTCTGCCTCCCATGTGCTGGAATTAAAGGCTTGCGCCACCAACCCCGGCTGTTGGTCTCTTCTTAATCACAGCTAATTTCTTAGCTCCACCTAACCAGCATCAACAGTCCCAGTAATGCAAAGTTTTTGCTTTAGTAGTTCTGGTATCTTCTTAATCACAGCTGATTCTTCAACCCCAGCTAACCAGAACCACAGAATCTTCACAATCAAAATAGTAATGGCCCTGAAAAGAATCTTTAATCTTCCCTCTGAAATTTCACAAGCCAGGCCTACATCTTCTGCACTGTTCTCAACATTATCTTCCAAGCTCCTACACAACATCCCACAGAGCTCTTAACATCAAATAGATCTTCTAGCCTAAAGTTCCAAAGTCCTTCCACAGTCCTCCCCAAAACATGGGGAGGTTGTCACAGGAATACCCACTATTACTCAGGGTTTCTGTTCCTGCACAAACATCATGACCAAGAAGCAAGTTGGGAAGGAAAGGGTTTATTCAGCTTACACTTCCAGGCTGCTGTTCATCACCACAGGAAGTCAGGATAGGAACTTAAGCAGGTCAGGAAGCAGGAGCTGATACAGAGGCCATGGAGGGATGTTACTTAATGGCTTGCTTTCCCTGGCTTGCTCAGCCTGCTCTCTTATAGAACCCAAGACTACCAGCCCAGGGATGGTGCCACCCAGCAGGGGCCCTTCCCCCTTGATCACTAATTGAGAAAATGCCCCACTGCTGGATTTCATGGAGGCATTTCACCAACTGAAGCTCCTTTCTCTGTGATAACTCCAGCCTGTGTTAAGTTGACACAAAACTAGCCAGTACAAGGTTCTATACCCCAATATAGGGGAATGCCAGGACCAGGAATGGAAGTGGGTGAGTTGGGGAGCAGGGGAAGGGGGAAGGGGATAGGGGATTTTCTAGGTGATAGGGTAAACTAGGAAAGGGGATAACATTTGAAATGTAAATAAAGAAAACACCTAATTAAAAAAAAATTCCACATACAGTTTTTGTTGGGGTCCAGGAACTGCCTCACAAACCACATGAACACTGATCTAAGTCAGGCAGGGATAGTTTACTGTGCATACGTCACAGGACCAGTCGATCAGGGTCATGGTCCAGATTCGGGAACTGAACCATGATATTGAATTAAGATTCTACAGAATTTTTAAGCCCCAAATCTACAAGCGTCTGTGCCAAGTTATTTCACCATCAGGATTTAGGGAAGGGGAATTTCCTTAGGAACATGTCTTTGTCTTTGTTGCATAATTACAATATCCTGCTCCCATTGGTTGGGGGTAACTGACAGGGGACTTGCCTTGTCATATTCATGTTCTACCTTGTCTACAAGGATGGGGCTTGCCTAACATTCATGTCTTAACTTGCCAACCAGGATGTGAGTTACTGACGTAAATCTTCCTGCTAAGTAGGATGTCAGTCCCCAGGGAGGGCTTGGGAACTTAAACTTTACTAGACCGCTACTCAAAATAGACGTCTTATTTCAAGTAGCTGTTTCTATTGGTACAGGTATTTCTCATGTTGGGGTGCATCCTAGGGGTAGCTTATAAAGGCAGATACCATAAAAGCTTATATATAGGTGCGGGAAGTGCTGTTGGGTGGTTGGTTCAGGTCCAAACTAATTGTGGGTAACTATACAGAACAGTTCTACTGACTTCTATTGTAATCAGTTTCTAAGGGCACAGACTATAACAGACTATGGCATTAGACAGTTTCCTAGTAACAGCAGGAACATAGGAGAAGGTTTCCTTATGATGGCAGGCAAGCCAGGTCACAGTTACCTAGGCCTTAACATTTTACATAAGTCATTCATTCGGTTTTGCTTAATAAAATTGAAAAATCAGATGCTGGATCATTGTAAACCAGCAACTGTCTGTGTTGGCATGCAATCAAAGAAACAGAAATATGTTCAATCAATATGTAGAAAAGAGACAAAGGGGAGTCAAAATGCTCTTGGGTGGTGCAAGAGTCTCAGTAATACATTGGCCCTTGCTGTGACATCACTGGTCACCGCTCTGACATCATCATCAGGATGAGGGAAATCTCCCCTTTCTCTACCTCTTGCAACTCAAAGGTGTAAAAACTGAAGGAGTACTGAACTCAATACTGCCAGAAATGTACCTGGGTTTCCCTTTCCCAATACAGAACTAGTAAGCCTTCACAAGCCATAGGGTCTTAGCAATAAAACTTTTTTTTTGTTTTTGTTTTTTGTTTTTTTGTATGTTTTTTAAAAGCTTTACACATGAGTGTAGGTGCCTGCAGAGCCAGAGACATTGGATCAACTGGAACTGAAGTTATGACTTGTGAGCCACTGTGTGGGTGCTGGGAATGGAATTCAGGACCTCTGCAAGAGCAAGTGCATCTCGCAACTTTTTTGACCCTAAAAAAAAAAAAAAAAAAATGACCTTAAAAAAATTAAATGCTGCTAGGGAGTGGTGGCACATGCCAAGTGTTCAAGGCCAGCCTGGTCTACAGAATAAGTTCCAGGGCAGCGAAGGCTACAGAAAGAAACCCTGTCTCAAAAACAAACAAACAATCAGCCACTACACTAACGTGAGAATTCCTGTGGAACTTATTCCTAAATCCATCACCCACAACTGTCACCTTCCTGAATGCCACAAGAGCTGAAGCTACGATTTCTATCACCCGTGAACTTACCTGAGATCTCACAGGGGGGCGGAGGGCTGGGGGCTGGAGAGATGGCTCAGTGGTTAAGAGCACCGACTGCTCTTCTGTTTTGTTTTGTTGTTGTTGGTTTTTTTTTTTTTTTTTGGTTTTTCGAGACAGGGTTTCTCTGTATAGCCCTGGCTGTCCTGGAACTCACTCTGTAGACCAGGCTGGCCTCGAACTCAGAAATCCGCTTGCCTCTACCTCCCAAGTGCTGGGATTAAAGGCGTGCGCCTCCGACTGCTCTTCTGAAGGTCCTGAGTTCAAATCCCAGCAACCACATGGTGGCTTACAACCAAGATCTGATTCCCTCTTCTGGAATGTCTGAAGACAGCTACAATGTACTTACATGTAATAAATAAATAAATCGTAGAAAATAAAAACAAACAAACAAACAAAAAAGAATGATCTCATGGGCTAGAGAGATGGCTAAATGATTCAGTGGTTGAGTTACCTCACTGGAGGGCTTGTGAGACCGCTCAGCAGTGAGTATATACTGCTTTTCCAGAGTCTGGTTTCTAGCACACTTATACACAGATGCACATACCCCCACAACAACACTCACAATTTATAAAAACAAAATCCTTTAAAAAAAAAAAAAAGAAGGAAAGAAATTATCTCACCAGAGTCTTTTTAACTTACAAAACTTTATTTGTGGACAGTTGGGTAGAGCTCATACAGGACCTAATCCTGTTCTCAGCAAAACTATGATTTTTTTTTTTTTTATGAACAAGGCCAGGCATCCTATGTTATTTTTACACTCTTACAATTGAACATTTAGTTTTTCATACTAAACATCAAATACATCTTAATTTCCCACAGTGCTTCATGATATTTAAACATAGACTTCTAAATTCAATGCATGAAACTGACAGTGACATTTGTAATTATTTCCAGGGTGTTGGGAGTGGACCCTCATCGTTTTCTTGAAAGGAACTTGGCGCAAAAGGCAGCAGAGAGGTCTCTGTACGGGGTCTCTGAGTCGGACTTGCTTGGTGGTATCCGGCAGAGCTGGCGGAATCCGGGGGAGCGCAGCAGCAGGTTCTGTGTGAGGCCCATGAGGCTGGAGCACAGCCAGTAGAGAACGAGAGCCTAGAGAGAGCACGCAATGGTCAGCGCTGGGCCTGCACAGCAGGCTGGCCGTCAGTAAAGGGCACCAGCACTCGGAGCAAGCTCCCACACAGCGTGAGGACTCCAGCAGGCGAGAAGGGCTGGGCACAAGGAGAGCGGACGGCGACAGGGAGCAGGAGAGCAGCGCCTCCACTGACTGCTAGGACTCTTCCCCAGCACGGGAGCTGACAGGCTGATCCTGCCGGTGGACCAGGGAGCCTGGGGCAGCCACTTCCCTTGGCAGTCTTACCAGATCGTACTTTCCCCATTACTCATCGGCCTCTCATAACTCTCCAGGAACTAGCTTCTCTGTGTCATCAGGATGTTTTTTTTTTAGTTCTTCAGGACAGAATTATCAACTTTCTTTTGTGATACAACCCAGGGTGGCACTTCAGACTAAGCCCTAAAGCCTTTCTATACACACGTGTTTACTTCACATACATGGATTTTGTAAACATACACGTGTATCACGATTTGCTTGAGCATCAGAAGGCAGTCAGGTCTCGGAAGTAGAACTATGTGGCTGAAGAGCCCTGACTGGACGAAGCTCTCTAAGTCTGAGCCCTGTTCTCTAGCCTCTGGCTTTGTACTGGTCATTGCTCTTGCTTCTGTTTCCTACCTATAAACAGGACAGCAACTGTTCCCACCTCAGAGTGCTGTTCTGAGAGCATTTGTATAGAACGGTAAACACAACACAGCACCCACAGAGAGACTGCAAGGGCAGGAGGGCACAGCAGTTAGTTAGTACCTGAGCTACCTGCAAAAGGGACCCCGAGGAGCAGAGTCAGAGTTAAGTTCCCTTCCATGCTCAGGCTCATCACTCAGGGAGACTTTAGTGGGCCTGCCTCACCATACCACTGGGAGACAGGAGGTGACATACTAGGTGCATTAATAAGCGTGTCTATGAACGAACGGCAAGGTGCACCAGCTAGGAGAGGTGCTCGGCCCCAACCCAGAGGACACGAGTGTAAACCCTGGAACTCACATGGGGGAAGGGAGAACTGACTCTAGGAGGCTGTCCGTGACAACCACACATACACCCTGTCATATTCTGATAGCTGGGGTAGTGGCTGCACACCACCTTTGGCTCACACAAGCACTGTCAAGCCTTTAGCTCACCACACTTTTCAGTGCATCCAGATGGAACCATAAGCTGCCATCTACATAATTCCTTTTGTTGCTAAGAAACAAAACCCTAACTTTGCTGGCTATATGATATCTAAAAAGCCACTATACGTACTTTCTAGGCTCTTAAATTAGGTGTGATTAAATGAGACATAAGGACACTTGTTTGGTGGGACACCTAGCAACGCTCCTAAGGACCACGTGTACCTCAGGCACCCTCTGCAACCTAACCTGCTCCAGCAGCCACCAGGAGCACTGTGGCCATGAGGAAACGTGTCAGAGGCAGTGAGTGATGGAGCAGGAAGCAGCCACAGGCCTCTGGCTGCCCCTGTGGAGCGGCCGCTTCATCTCTCATCTGGACCACTCTGGACCCGGGTCAGAGTTAAGCACAGGTACCTAAGACACCATTTCACATCTGTTATAAACTCTGAGCTTGATCCTTGGCACACCCTACGCCTGCTTCATCGGGGGTTTCTCCTGCCACTGCGCTGGGGTTACACAGAATCTTACAGCAAGGACCCCCCCCATGGGAAAGCACTGTGACAGCCACCATTTCAAGCTGGTTTCTGATACATGGAAGCTTATTTTGCACAGGTGACAGTTATTCACCCAAGGACCAACTTAAAAATACACTTTCACACCAACAGGGCATCGCTGTGGATCCTCAAGTACGGTGGGCTCATCTAACCTTAATGCCAGCTACTGAATGCCAACTACTGGCTTCATGTTGGCGTGGAGTAAAAATGCAAACCAACATGACATGGCTCTCGACAACTTCTAAAGTACCTGTGGGAACCATGGAAAAGACTGAAGAAGTTGTAACAACAATCAACTGTTCTATTTCTTTCAAAACCTTGGTTAGGTCTCAATAGAGACAAGCGAACAAGGCCACAGCAACACACAAGATGAAGACGTCCTCAGGAATCCATATGGACTTTGACGGTTTTCCTCTTTTACGTGCTTTAGTTCCTAACACAGTCTATATGGAAGCTGCTCAGTTTCTTAGCTAGTCGAGTAGGTAGCAACCTGACTATGGAGGTATTCTGTTAGATTAAAATAGAGGAAGGAGAGCAGAGAGTGACAGGACAGCTGGACACATCCACGTGAAAGGTGACTCGTCCAGGCAGTGCTCTCAGGGATACAGACTCAACAGCAAGGGTCCCGAGGGTCAAGGAAGCCCCAGACATGCCATGCTACTCACCGAGGGCACTGTTGCAGCAACTGGGATCATCAACACCGATACAGCACGGACAAAATTTGTGACATACATTTGAAAACGAGATGTTCCAATTTTTTGTAGAGCGAAAATCTGAAGTAGAACCCATGGTTACTAAGTACACATTAAATCAGGTAAGTTTAAAAACACCAGCTGAAGCCTAGGCTTTACGGTGCTGCTATAACCCTCGCACTGATAAACCGGATCAGCAACTCAAAGTCATTTTTGGCTTATGGATTTGTGACCAGCTAGTGTCCTCTGATAGGGTTCCACTATGCAGCCCTGACTGGCCTGGAACTCACTCAATAGATTAGGGTAGTCTCAAACACTGCCTAAGCTGGGATCACAAGTGTGGACCGCCACACTCTGTTAACAGCTGATTTGAGACCAGCCTCTACCAGTACCTTTAAGAGCTGGCACTGGTTCAATGGCACAGCACTTGGCCTAGTGTGTAGAAGGCCGTGGCCTCCATACCCAGCACTTGAACACAACAACTTCAGCATCAATGAACTTACATAACTAAGTGTCTATCTCCAAGATTGGGAACACCAGCTAAGCCTCCTTGCCTGTGAAGCAGGGCTCTGACTGCAGAGGCAAGCCTGCTGCTGCTGCTGCTGACTTCCGGAGACACTTTCCGGGGGTGATGAGATTACAGACAGGTGAACCCACACCCGGCAGCCCTGTATTCCCAGAGACTCATCATCTTGCACAAGTTTTAACTCTGTGCACTGCTATCCCTCCCTTAAAGTAAAATAACCACCATGTAATTCTCACAGGGTTGGTCGGAATTAGGTAATGTGTGTCAATTGTTCAGACACGGGCACACAGCAGTGTTGAGTTAGAGCTCTTTGTCAGCACCGACAGTAATTCATTTCAGCCTCCGGCCATCACTGCCTTCTTCCTACCAGTCACTGAGCACAAACCAGAGCCATACTGAGTGTTCTTAAGGAAGAACATTTATATTACACATGATGTCTTTCCCCAACAAAAGTTCACTGATGGCTTCAGTTTTCTGTGTACTGCACGTGTGCCTGGTTCAGAAGCACTGTGGGTAATGAAGAGTGACTGACAAACCCTGTACTTTCGTGTATCTGTTTCTCTACTTTATCCCAGCAAGGTGTTTCTCATGGAGTTGAAACAGAAGGTAAAGTCTGTTGTGAGCAGCCATGTGGGTACAGGGAATTGAGCCCAGGACCTGTGAAAGAGCAGCCAGTGTTCACTACCAAGTTATTTCTCTAGCCCTATCTTTTCTTTCTTCAACAGGGATTCTATGTCCTTGAGTGCCACAGTCGTGCATGGCTGTTTGGAAGGGAAGGCGTAACACAGTTCCTGCCCCCAGAGCAGGCAATCCCAGTGCCTGAAGTGGTCAGCAACCCCAATGCAAGGCACCGACCTCCACGATCAGTAGGTTGACAACACCAACAGAGACAGGCAGAATCCAGGTGGAATCCACTGCAGTGAGGTCAGGAAACCACAGCATCCCACCAGCAGCTAACTGTTCCTGAACAGAAATGCCTGCTGAGACAGATACACAAAACAGGAGCTCTCAGAACAGCTGAGGATGTCAGGAACATACAGAGAGCAGCCCACCACTCTCCAAGTGCCACACTCAAACAGCTGCCTCACTCAAGCATCTGCACACTTTTTTTTTTAAAGATTTATTTATTTATTATATGTAAGTACACTGTAGCTGTCTTCAGACACTCCAGAAGAGGGAGTCAGATCTCATTACGGATGGTTGTAAGCCACCATGTGGTTGCTGGGATTTGAACTCAGGACCTTTGGAAGAACAGTCAGTGCTCTTAACCGCTAAGCCATCTCTCCAGCCCCCATGTGCACACTTTTTATTCAAACTATTTATATATTTTTTTGTTTCATTTTCTCAAGTTTTTGTTCTCAACACAGACTGTGTGTTTATACTTAAGACTCTGAATTCTGTATGTAAGGAAGACAGTAAATGGTAATTATAAAAACTAGGACTGTTTTTCTACTGGGAGGCAACCCTGAAGATTTTGAGAGATGAGGGTTTCTGCAAGTTACCGTCTGAATGTGTGGCCCCTGTGCTGAGGTTCCGGAGGGCGACCGAGATGAAGACCCACATTGGAAGCTGGACCCAGACCAGCACCGTGGCTTTGAAAGGGTGGCAGTTGTCACGGACATACAGCTCTGAGACAAGTCTCCGCATGTTCTTCAGATAGGTGAGTCTATGGGGAGGGTGGAGAGGGAATGACACCTGACCACCAGCAGAAGCTTCACCCTACAGCAGTCTGAGGCGATGGCCGAAGGGTTGAACGGGGTTTAAACCATGGTAACCAGTAAGGGGACAGCCACTAAGCAGAAGACACACAGCCTTCTTCTTCTTTTTTTTTTTTCCTGAGACAGGGTTTCTCTGTGTAGCCCTGGCTGTCCTGGAACTCTGTAGACCAGGCTGGCCTCGAACTCAGAAATCCGCCTGCCCCTGCCTCCCGAGCGCCACCGCGCCCGGCCTGACATGCAGCCTTCTACTGATTCTGTCAGGTACAGCTTTAGTCTCTAATGATCTCTAGCCAGTACGGTTTTTAAAAATAATTTTATTTACCATAGTCTCTAACTGCTTGAGGCCAGGCTCCAGCTACATAGTCAGTTTAGTAAGGCAAACCTGGGCTACCTATGAACTCCTGTCTCAAAATCAAGCATAAATAAATAAATAAATAAATAAATAAATAAATAAATATGTATTGGGGTTTCAAGACCAACAAAGCTTAACACATTTTTAACTACAGCTATTACAGCTGAAAGCCTATTTCACTTAACTCTGTGGTCCAGGCAAACACTATCACTTGCCCTCCTAAAGTAGCTTTTCCGTTCCAGCAGTGTATATTCTGAGACTGCCAAAATGGCCTCTAGTGTTTTCAATCAACTTCCCAACAAGGGTTATGTTAATCTGTTCACCAAATCAGATTCTTTTGCTTTTGAAAGGCAGAGTCTCACTGTGAGCCCTGACTGGCCTGGCACCTGGCACTTGCCAAGCTGGCCCAGATTTCAGAGATCCACCTGCCTCTGCTGCCTAAATGCAGGGATGAAACTATGCACCACCACACCCAGCTCAATTATGTAAGTGGTTTTCTGAGCCGTGGCTCAGACAGTCCGGGATGACCTTGAACTTGATGTGTAGCCAAGGCTACCTTACCCTTCCTGTCCCCACCTCCAAAATGCCAGGATTGAGGGATTACGTGCAACCACACCAAACTGTTGCTTTTGACTGTTAAGTCTTACTGTCTTGAGGGAGGATTATTGGATGTTTTTTCCTTTGTTTGTTTGTTTGTTTTGAGGCTGGGAGGGGAGCACTAGCCCAGGGTAGCCTCCTGCGTGTGCACCGCTGACTTTGCCCAGTTTCTTCCTCACATTCAATCTCATATCATACACATTTAGTACAGGACAGGCCTTTAATTGGTGTATTGAGTTTTTTTTGTTTTTTTTGTTTGTTTGTTTGTTTGTTTTTTTTCTTTCTGGTGTATTGAGTTTTATCTGAACTTTCTTTCTCTACGTACACTTGTACATCCTGGTCCTTAAAACTTTTAGGTCATCCAACAAAATGGACTAGTGAGGTACAGGCAAGGAAGGCATAATAAATGTCACTTCATCAAGCCATCTGCAACCCAAATGGACAACTAACTATTCATCTGGTCCTGGTTCACTGCTATAGCTCTCAGATTTCTGTTCATAAAAATATCAAAACACCATGCTTACTTAAGCATATATGTAACAAATAAGGATTTATGTTTCATGCATTAATATATATATATACTTTCTACTTTCTTCTCTTTCTGAGACAACGTCTCAGTCTTAGCCTGGATGGCCTGGAACTCATTAGGTAAAACAGGCTGGAGGAACTCAAGAGATATACCTGTGTCTTCCTCCTCAGTACTGAGATTAATGTCTTGCCTCAACTGTTTAGCTACAATGTTTCCCTACATGTCAAGTTTTCTTTACTATTCTTGTTTAAAATTTATTTTATTATTTTATGTGTATAAGTGGTTTGCTTACATGTATTTAATTGCACCACATGAATGCCTGATGCCCTCAGAGGTCAGAAGTGGGTAGTGGATACTTCAAGGACTGAAGCTACAGACAGCCATAAGCCACCATGTGAGTATTGAGAATCAAACCTAGGTCCTCTGAAAGTGCAATAAGTGTTCTTTACAAGATACATACAGAGACCAATGCTTTTAATCCCAGCACTCAGAAGGCAAAGGCAGGTGAATCTCTGAGTTCAAGGCCAGCCTGATCTACAAAGTGAGTTCCATGACAGCCAGGGATACACAAAGAAACCCTGTCTCAGATTAAAACATCAATGGACAAATAAACAAATGAAAGCAAGTGCTCTTAATTGCTGATTCAGCTCTTCAGTGCAATGTTAAATTTTTATTAGCATCAAATAAAGATGACAAAGCTCACATTAAATAGAATTTGCCAAGCATGGTGGCACATTCCTTGCCCAGCTCCACTGACTTACATCAATTTTTTTTTTTTTTTTTTTTTACTTTTTAAAGATTTATTTATTATATGTAAGTACACTGTAACTGTCTTCAGACACTCCAGAAGAGGGTGCCAGATTTCATTACAAATGGTTGTGAGCCACCATGTGGTTGCTGGGAATTGAACTCAGGACCTTTGGAAGAGCAGTCAGTGCTCTTCACTGAGCCATCTCTCCAGCCCACATCAAATCTTAATACAGTTTTAATTCACTGACTTTATCTTTTCAGTGGCTCCCCAGAAGAGAGGCCAGGTGTGGTATCACAAATGTATAATCTAAGCACTTGGGAGGTCAGGGGTTGGAGGATTGGAAGTTCAAGGTCATTCCTGGGTACAGTTGCCTACAGGGCCTCCTGGTACACAAGAAACCCTGTCATATTCGACATACAGAGCCAGATATAATAGTCTGCACCTGTAATCTCAGAGCTGAGAGAGAGGCTGAGATGGGAGGACCATTCAGCTTCACAGGAGTTGGGATAACGCCTGTTTCTTCCTTTCTTCGATTCCATTCCGATACATAAAACCACCATGCTGCATAGTGATTAACATGAATACACCAATCAAAAGAATACCCAACCCTGTGTTTACACTAAATATACATGTAAGTATGCATTTGTGTACACACACACACACACATATATACAAATATGTGTACACACACAAACATTTTCGTGACTGCAGACACAAAGCTGCATACCTGGCCACTCTCTTGGACCATCCAAACTGACGTGCACAGACTGCAACTTCTTGGTTAAGGCGCTTGGCGATGTCTTTTATTTCTGGTTGCAAGTTTTCCACCTAACTAAAGAAAAACGTTTGATGAGTTCATTAAGGATCTTTATTGATAACTACTGCATAGTTACCTTCAGCTGTCAACTTTGCACATCCAGGAGAAAGGGCCTCCAACTAAGACATTTCACTCATCAGATTAGCCTATGAGGCATTTTTTAATTACTAACAGGACACTGCGCCACCAGCCCCAGGCAGTGTGAGCTGTATAAAAAGCCAGTAAGCAGTGTTCCTCCAAGGACTCTGCAGCTGTTCCTGCTCTGTAATGCCTCCATGATAGACTATATAACCTACAAACCACATAATCCCTCTTCCCCCACTCAGCCTTTGGTCAGGGCAACAAAACTCACAGTTCTAGTCTCTAATCGCTAGACTATATACAAAAGTTGTTTATTGATCACATTTGTAACTAGAAACATTTAAGAAAACTCCATTGCTTAAAATATCTCTAGCCCCAAATTTAAATTCCTGCTTGTACACCCACTCATGTGCGTGATCTTGGCAACCACAGAGTTAAACCAACTGCAACTTCTTGGTTATGGGTGCCTGGTGTTTTGTTTCTGGCTGTGCATAACCTGAAATTCTGATTTCCAGTATGTAACATATCTAACAGCACCTCCTCCATAGGATTTCGAGTGAATGAAAACTGCACTGCGGGTTTTACTGTTCCATCCCTAGATTTCCCAGGAGAGAGAAAACAAAGTTCCAGTGTTAACACCTCACTGTGAATGCTTCCTGGCTCAATGCTGCTGCATTCCTTCCTGGCAATCCTCTGTGACCCAAAGTACTTAAAATCTTGATTTACAACCCCCCTCCCACCCCCGGGCGCAGCAATGGAAAGGTAATGTTATACTAATTCCACTGAACAGAGTTCCTAAAAGGCCAACTCAAAGTTCCAATCCATCGGATACAGGATCGTAGGCCCAAAGGAAGAATTTAAGTCTGGAAACTGCTAACTTAGTGATACCTTTCTAGTAATAAAGAGCAGTACCAATAGTGACAAATAATGCAGCAGGCGCTCTGTTAAAATGTTTATGACCCTAATGTCACAGGTTCCTTCGTGCCATTTCTTCTGTATATTGGTCTTAACCGAAAATTTGGGAGGCACTTGTATTTCGAAGGCTTGGTAGGTCGGGTAAACTGAAAGGCACTCCAGTCACCAACCATCATTTAACATGCAACGCTAACTAAATTATTTCAGCAAAGACGCAGCCTCGATGTTAACACTAGCAGGCAGGCAGCACGGGGACCGACGCCCCTCACCTTAGCCAGGATGTAGTGCTGATAGGCGGCCAGGGGCAGAGTGACAGCACCGCGCAGGGCAATGGTGCTGAGTACGATGCTGCCCCACCAGGGGAGGCCGGTGGCCTCCTGCGCGCCCAGCAGCACTTCCTCCGCCGTGCGCACCGGCGCCGACGCTGCCAGGGCCTCATACCAGCCGCCCGGAGAGGCCGGCGACACCGACGCGGCCGCCCATACCGGAAGGGCTGGGAGCCGCGCGCTGCTCCAGGCGGGCGGTGATCCTGGTGCCCGGAGACGCTGGGTGGGCAGCAACCGGAGCCACCCGGCACACGCCCGGCATAGCATGGTTCCACAGAGCGGGCGGCCGAGAGGCTGCGCGCATGCGCGAGCCCGAGGCCACGCCTGCCCTTCCCAGCCGAGGTGGTGTCCGGCGTCGCGCTAGAGATGACGTAAGGCCCCGCCTTTCCCACGCGGCTCGGAGCAGCTTGCGGCTCTCAAGACTCCTTTCCTTGCTGGGGTGGAGCTCAGAGCAGGAACCGGAACTGCAAGGGTAGGCGGGGCGAGCAAACTGCCTTGCTGTTGAGTTTCAGTTTCCGCTCAAGGAAATTGTGGCTCAAGTACTTTTTGTGACTTGGCTGCTTCCGCCCCAGGCGCGCAGCATCTATCTCGCGTTTCCTCCACGCACTGCTGAAACACCTACTTTGGGAATTGTGTTTCTGGCTCGGTCAGTGTTAAGTCTGCGTCCTTTATCCCCTAGGCAGTTCTACTTTATAATAAGACTTAATTGTCTTTATCTGTTCCGGTTAGCATTCTGTATTCCTTTATAAACAGGAGAATGCAGAATGCCAAGTGGTGGCGCACTCCTTTAATCCCAGCACTCAAGAGGCAGAGGCAGGAGGATCTACCCCAGGCTAGCAGTGGTACCTGGTGAGACTCTTTAAAGAAGAATCACCATCATAATAAGGAGCAGGGGGAAAACTGTTTTTCATTTTACAAAATGAATTACCATCAACAGCACAATTTTGCTTCAACGGGAGCACTGTCTTCTGGTTAAATGGAATGCACAGGGCATACAACAACTCTTGAGTTTTTCACATTCGTGTTCCTGACAACAGCAAATAAATGGAACAACGGAGCGCCCACCCCTAGGGTAGGCCAAAGTGAATTGAGTTTTTAGAAACCTATCCCATGTTTCCTAAAGCCAAACTGTGGACACTGTCCCCTACTTTACTTATTTTCTGAAACTTGGGTAACCTGCCTTCAGCTCCCATAGCATAATCCCTTTTAAAAACAGCTCACCTATCTCTTGCCAATTTAAGAAACCACTTTACTCCCATAAAACTGGTAATATCCACTAGGCCCTCCCAAAACGGCCTTAAGCCAAAGAAGTTACTTAGAAACAACTCCCCCAAGTCCCAACTTACCACACAGACGAGAGCCTAGAATTAATTCTCAACACTGGGGAAGTAAGGAGATTCGTACCCGATTATGGTAAGCATAAACAATCCTTTGTGTATAAATAAACCTGTTATTTATAGATCTATTATTCACAAACCCAAACCAAAATTTTCAAGCAGTTATTAAAATCTTTAACAATTTTTTTCTACAGCTACAGGTAACTGACAACTGATAAAACTGAACACCTGCATTCATGTCAAAGTAATGGAAATAAATTTAAAAAACTAAACCGATATATTGTCATGTGAACTAAACTTATTACTAGGTATTTTGTGATGTTGCATATATGAGCATATTTAACTTTTTGTCTTCTTAATAATGTGCATATGATGTGTCTGTAAACCTAACTCTAACCCTGAGGAGGAAACTCACGTGGTCTCTGATACCACTTGAAGTTGATTCTGTCCTTCTGGGAAGGGAATTCTAAGGATTGGACTAAGGTTATCAGGCATAGCTTTATGCCTCCCCCATATGCCCTTGAGATATATGTCCTCACTGTAGCACAGGCTATTCAAGAACTCACTATATAATAAAGGCTGACTGTGTACTCTGAGAAATCCTCATGCACTAGTGCGGGAGGCAAAGGGAGGATAAGAATTCAAGTCTTGGGTATGCTTGAGACCATCCTGGGCTACCTATTGAGTTCCAGTCTAATCCTGGGGGGGGGGGGTGAGGTGGGGGGTACAGTGGCACAAATCCACATCAGCACACAAGAAGCAAGGGTTGGAGGACTGCCACAAGTTGAGGTCAGTGCCTAGGCTACATAGCAAACTCAAGGAATGCATAATAATCTTGGGCCTCCCACTCCACACCATTTTTCTACCTTATGATGGGATGACAGCAAGCAGCACCTGCTCAGTAGAAATCCAGCGTTTAGTAGGCATAGGCAGGAAGATCCAGCATTCCATGCCA
The DNA here is from genome assembly GCF_900095145.1 of Mus pahari. Classification (NCBI taxonomy): domain Eukaryota; kingdom Metazoa; phylum Chordata; class Mammalia; order Rodentia; family Muridae; genus Mus; species Mus pahari. Next base: position 78,882,895 of record NC_034602.1, read on the forward strand.
ACTTCAGCTACAAAGCTGGGATCACAAGCACAACAGGCATGTGCCACCACCTGCTACTGATTGTTTTCAGTGTTAGGATTAACCAGCTTGACATATATTAGACAAGTATTTTACTAACCTTCAAGTCCTAAACCTCAACATTTTTACTATCAGCACACTACTCAAAATTTTAATATAGGTTATATTGTCATTTTAGAGGGTTCATATTCCAAATAAAATGCCTAAACATCTTTAGGAAAATTTAAGAAATTATGTATGAGGCAAATTCTTATGAGAAATTATAAAAAATAACAACTTCAAGTCAGACTCAGGTGTATTTTGGGGGTAGGGGGTGGGTGTGGGGGAAGGGGTTGAGACAGGGTCTCACTATGTAGCCCTGTTGGGCCTGGAACTTTGTAGACCTGGCTGGTTTTGAACTCAAGAGACCCTTCTGCCAGGCTCAAAGACATGCGCCACCACATCTGCCACACATTTTCCCCTTTTCTTTTCTTTTTTCTTTTCTTTTCTTTCTTTCTTTTTTTTTTTTTTTTTTTTTTTTTTGAGGCAGGGTTTCTCTTTGTAGCCCTGGCTGTCCTAGAAATTACTCTGTAGACCAGGTGGGGTTGAACTCAGAGATTCAGCAGGCCTCTGCCTCCTGACTGCTGGGATTTCAAGGTGTGCACCACCACAGCGATCTGTTAAGTCACTTCTTAAAAAGAAGCAAACTATGTAGTGTGCAGAGACAATCACATACTTCAAAAAGGGGAAAAAAAGACCTGCACGGTCTCAAGAACTTTTTTTATTGTTTAAATAAATAAAATGTTCTATATTACATCTGAAGTATAAAAATGTATTTGAAAAATGTTCCTGGTACAAATTTCTAGAACCATGGTGCTGTCCTGCTCTCTCAGCGTAGAGAGACAGGGCTCAAATCTATTTCCATGCTCCACATTTTAAAACCAAGAAAATACTCACGTTTTCACCCTTCTTCCTTTTTCAGTAAGACACTCACTAGGAGGTTATGTGTGGTGAGCACCCCTACTCACATGTGGCAGCACATCCTGAGTAGTGTCTGTTCTCCAACTTCATTATTTTAGGCAGAAAATAACTCTAGTTATCTCAGAAAAGTATTGTGGGAGCAAAGAAGATAGAACCGTGGCAAAACTCAATACAAAATGTTAACATCATGCAGTTTTGTTGCTTTGTGTAAGTAAAGTGCTTTTAAATTTCTTTTAAATTCATGGCTGTATCTGTAGGCTATTTTCCTCCTATGTTTGGGTGTATTAAGCAAATGTGAAACTGAATGTATATACTTAGCATCCAGAGTGCTGGGTGGGTTTGAGAAACTACCTTATCCTTTTCACTCAGGTCACTATAGGCATAAAATCATACTACATACTACGACAACCAATGAATGTTACTATCCACCTTGGGTGGTATATGTAAGCTTTAGTTCATATTTTACAGTTTGTCTCTAATTAAAAACCAAATTGATAGTATTTGACATGTATTATGACAGTATTTCTCACATATAAACTGTTTTATATTTCAATCATGTGAGTTCCTTTTCCATAGGAGACAGGGCAGGACACGTAGTCTTCTTGTATACATTATTGTTTATTGTTTCAAGTGGATGGAATATATAATTCCCACTGAGTAGTTTAGTGTGGCCCTGAATCACATATAAACAAGTTAAATGGAGACTTTAATTTATAATCCGTGTATTCATTTTAAAAACAAACCCAAACACTCCTTTTTGAGTTGGCCCAAGTTATCTGTTCATCCTTTTCATTTCTACCAACAAGTGCAGAGAGAGGAGCCTTTCAAACTAAGACACAGGTGCTTGAAGAGGGAAACTGCATGTTGACTCTTGCTGACCAGGAAGATGGTAAGAACCCAATATAAAATATGCTGAAATCTTTAAAAATAAACAATATATGCTGACTGAGAACTGTGGTGGCTTTTAAGTTGCTCAAAAGTCTCAAGTTTCTGGTTAGAAGAAACCACTGGTGCCCCTGAAGATGCTCCACATCTGTGTCACAGCCACTATGGGAAAAAACTTTACAGGATGGTTCTCACTACTGAGAAAGAGAATCTTACTAAGTAGCAATAGTGGCAAAGAAAGAGTCCAAACTGAAGAGATATGTGTGCATGAGTTTGAAAAGTGTGACAAATTTAATAAAGACATGGAAAAATCAGAAATTTCTTCTATCTGCTTTGCTACAAACAAACCCAACAGGGAGTAAGATGGGTGTTTCAGAGCTAATGCAGGGAACATCCATTGATAATGCCCATCATTTTACTCTATGCTTAAAATATACAAGTAGAAAAGTGGTGCTTATTAATAGTTTAATGTATGAAGGAGACATCCAGATTTCTGAATATGAAGGTACATATCTCACATGAATTTAAGTCTACATAAAGTAGAGCCTCTAGACTGACACACTGAAATTTACTTTCTGCTTAGCCTTTTCTGTTATGTAAACAATTGTACATTTATTTGCCATTCTAAAACTTCAGGATCAAGTTTACATAATTTTGCTAAATTTCCGTGTTTGCTCAGAAGCAGTTTACAGTACTAAAACCAACCAGCCAAAGAACAGCTTCAACAGAAAGTTATGTCCAAAGGAGAAGAGGGAGAGAAAGAAGAAAAGTGATAAGAAAAAATGCTAACTAAGGTAAAAACGGATGATGATGGAGAATTGGCTGTCACAAATGTTCACAGAAAATAGGTCAGTTAGTAAGTTCTTCTGCAAAAAGCCTACACACTTCAGTCAAGCACATCAGTAGAATGATTTGGGAGCATAAAAATGTTTCTCGGCCACTTGTGATTTCCTCTGAATGAAAGGAATCTGCAGTCTACCAGGCTTCTCCTCATCAGCCAAGCTGGTTCATGTGCACACTGTTCATGTGAGGTGCCCAGGGTCCAGTCCATACCTACAAACAGAGCATTCGTGTCACCAAATACAAATCAGGCAGATACTTAGAATCCTAGGACAACGAAACATTTATGGACTAAGACAACGTAATCTCATTCAATCTTCAACATACAGCTGGATTTGGCAACACATTTAGTCCTAATAAAGAGAAGGAAATACTCTGGAGATCAAGGTCATCCTCATTTGTACAGTAAGGACAGCTTGGGTTATTTGAGACCTCTTGTCAAAGAACTGAAAGAGAAGAACAAAAGGCTGGGCCTGCAGAGATGGCTCACAGGATGCTCTTGTAGCAGACTTAGGCTTGGTTCCCAGAGTTACATGGTACCTTTTAACGGTCTATAATTCTAGTTCCAAGATCCTCTTCTGGGCTCCAAAGACACAAAACATTCATGTGACACAGAAATAAACACAGGCACACACAGACACACACTCACAAACTGGGAAAAAATAATCACTTAAAAAAAACTGCAATTTCTGAACACTGGATAAATAAAACATGCAATACCCAAGAAGTGGGGGGCGGGGGGATGGGAAGGATAAAAATAAAAAAGAGCAGCACATTAGGAAATATTAGAGAAAAAAACAATAATGTATGTCACATCCCTGACTGGGAATGAGTCTGGGAACTTGAGAATGCTAAGTAAGTGTCCTGTCACTAAACTATAACTTCTAGCTCCCAAACCCACTCTCCTTGCTCCCTTTTCTTTTTGAAATCCTAGCAGGAGGTGATGCTCACAACCTAAAAGCTACTTAACAGCATGGAGACTGCTGTAAAAGGACGATTTTCCAGAATAGACACCATGGCAACTTCAGATTAGACAAGTACAGTTCCTTATTCCTATTATCCAAGGACCTGGGAGGCTGAAGCAGTTGTACCTTAAGTTTGTGATCAGCCTGGGGTACCTAGTGAGTGTCAGACAAGACAAAAGATGTAAAGATACATTCTGCCCAAAAACAAGTGTATAATCATTACTCTAGGTTTTCATATACTTTAAAACTCTTAAAAAAGTAGCAAATAGTAATGTTAATATAATTATTTTACATGAAGATCACTTTGCATCTTACTACATAGTTTTGTTTTTGAAAACAGGGCCTTACTATGTAGTTCTAGATGGCCTGGAACTCTCCATGTAAACCAGGCTAACCCATAACTTAGGAAGATCCACCTGCTGAGTGTTGAGATTAAAGGTGAGCACTACCACGGACAGCTATGTAAGTAAATTTTCGTACATATCATCTGCTACAGAGTAAAATATAAAATACCTTCCTATAATTTTTGTTTGTTTGTTTGTTTGTTTTACGAGACAGGGTTTCTGTCTAGCCCTGGCTGTCCTGGTACTCACTTTGTAGACCAGGCTGGCCTTGGACTCAGAAATCCGCCTGCCTCTGCCTCTCAAGTGCTGGGATTAAAGGCGTGCGCCACCACCACCCGGCACCTTCCTATAATTAATTTAAAACCTGAGTAGCATCTGACAGAAATCTCTGATGTACTTCAGCTACATAGCCAATGTCCTCTGCTGGACGCACTCTCTCTGCTCTAAAGTTACCATGGTTTACCTGAATTCTATTTGCTTCGTATTTTGTAAACATGTAAGTGACTGCTTGCTGAATCATCAGCCTTACCGTTTGAGGACCATTGTTTTCTGTGGAACTTGAAACCATCTTTATCAGTGAATTCCAAGAAGGTTCTGCAGAATGAGGGCCATTAAATATGGGTCCTCCAGCACCATCAGCGATAGGTGCTACTGGAGGAAGCATTGCATTCCCATATACAGAAAAAGGCATACTCTTAAAGAAAGAGGATAAAGAGAGAGAAAGAGAGAGAGAGAGAGAGAGAAAGAGAGCGAGATTAATATTCAAGTCACTATTTTCTTCTTAGCGTCCTACCTCTGATAAACAATAAAAATCTTATAAGGACTATGTGAAGAGAACTTTGTCACAGAAAACAAAAAGAGGCATTTATTTGAGAGACAAAGGCAGTCCAGTTTATGGAGTGAGTTTCAGGCCAGCCAGGGATATACATACCCCATGAAAAAAAACAAAAAACAAAACCACATAACAACAACAACAACAAAAAAACCAGAAACGAAAAACAAAAGAGCCAAGAGCCCTAAAATCAATTTTAAAGCCTCAATTGACTTTATGAATTCATAGGTCATTCACAGAACCTAGAAAGTATTCTCTGATATCAACTTATTTAGCTAGACACGTAGACCAAGGCCTTTCACCCCAATATCCAGGAGGCAGAAGCAGGTGATCGCTGTAAGCTGGAGGCCAGTTTGGTCTACACAGAGTTCCAGACCAGCCAGCCAGAGCTACCTGTTGAGACTCTGTCTCATAAACAAAAATCTCCCAGCCGGGCGTGGTGGCACGCGCCTTTAATCCCAGCACTTGGGAGGCAGAGGCAGGCGTCTAAGTTCGAAGCCAGCCCGGTCTACAGAGTGAGCTCCAGGACAGCCAGGGCTACACAGAGAAACCCTGTCTCGAAAAACCAAACAAAACAAAACAAAACAAAACAAAACAAAACAAAACAAAAAAACAAAAATCTCCCAAACCAAATAAAAAACAAGCAGAAAGTAATCCTCGCCCCACAAAGGGTTCTAGGCTGGCCGGAGAAATGGCTTACAGTTAAGGGTTTGCTGCTCCTGACGACTACCTGAGTTCAGTTCTTGGTTTCTATTTTTAATGGCTCATGGCTTCCTGTAATTCCAGCTCCAACTTATCCAATGCCCTCTTTGGCCTCAGTGGGCATCTGCATTCATGTGCACATACATAGTCACATGTACACATAAGTAAAAATAAAAATCTAGAAAACCCCAAAATAAACAACATACTCCAAGCAAACAAACCAACAAACAACTGCTGGAACAGGAGTTCCCTAAATGGCGAGAAAGACCACCTCAGTCAGGCTGACCTGTCAAGCTCCAGAGAGACTTCATGGCTTATGCACTTGGAAATGAAAGATGACCGGGGATAAACAGGAACAAACAAACAAACAGACGAACAAAAACATCTTTTGTAATAATGAAAATATGTATTTAAATTACCCCAACTTTAGGAAAGTCCATGTATCCTGCAGGAACATGCTGATGGAATGTACCGGAAGGGGTTACAATCCCTGTACTATCTCGCTCCATTGCTTGATGCTGTGAAAACACTCCTGGGTCAGACATTGGCCTGTGAATCATGGGATTTCCCATCCCAGGGTTACACCAGTCCACTTTGTCTGAGAGAAAAGAAAGTCAGAAACATAAGTTGGTAACATTCAAAATCAAGACACAGCTTATTTAAAAAAAAAAAAAAAGAAAAAAGAAAAAACTTTATATTTCCTATTTTAACTTATACCAAATTGTGAATTCCTTCAAAATAATCTATTTTTGTTATGTTTACAGCAGTATTTCCATGTTGCTTACTGAACAGTATCATAAAACAAAAAAATTACACATCATTAGAAATGCCTGGTATAGTAAATGCATGGAATTGCTTTTCTCACTCTAAGTCTGTGGGAAAAAACTACAAGACAATTAAGAAACTGTGACTGTCTTTTGATGTGAGGCACTGGTATATCCTAGATTCATGGCATTAAGGAACTTGTTCTCTTAGAAATGAGTCTGATATAAACTCATCCTTAGTGAGCAGAGTGAGACGGGAAATAAGTACATCTACTTTAATATGGTTCCTAAAGTAAAATGTCTGAAGAAATAAGATGCTAACAATTTCATATAAAGAATTCTGAAGTTGTCACAAATGTCACTAATTCATAAAAAGATAAAATAACACACAAAAGAATTGTGTAAGCATTCTAACAATGCAAATGGAATACATCAGTTATTTGAGAGGGCCATCTTGAGAAATCTTGACCATGAGTAACATTAATGGACCGTGTAGGATTCTCATGAGAAACCCTTTTAAGTAAACATTTATTCACTTAAATAGCAATAGCAGCAACAATGACTACAACCAAACTACAAAAGAAAATCAAAGCTACGAAGAAGTCAAAAGGTCTCAAAGGAAACACCAACATCTTAATATGGCAAAATGAAAATACAAGGAGACTTCTGTAGGGCAAGACAGCAAACGCCTGTAATCAAGTACCGGGACATGAAGGCAAAAGGACTAGGGTCAAGGCTAGTCTCATCCATCGACACAGTTAGTTCAAGGACACAACGGTCTACCGGAGACTCTTTTTTTTTTTTTTTAAAGACAGGGTTTTTCTGTGTAGCCCTGGCTGTCCTGGAACTCTCTTTGTAAACCAGGCTGGCCTCGAACTCAGAAATCCGCCTGCCTCTGCCTCCCGAGTACTGGGATTAAAGGCGTGCGCCACCACACCTGGCTCGGAGACTCTTAATAAACCAATACTGTTTACGTCACTAGATTATTTTCAGAGATGAGTAAGTGCAGAAGGAAAGAGCACGTGAAACCAGAACTAAGAGAGGTTAGTCTAACTGAAGAGACAGGAATAGAGATCCTTTAAAGGGATGAGGAGGGCTAGACAGACGCTTCCACTCCCAGCACCCAGATGGCAGCTAACAACTGGCTGCATCTCCAGTTTCAGGGGATCCAATGCTCTCATCTAGCCTCCTCAGATACCAGGCATATGAATGTTGCATAGACACACAAGCAGGAAAAACACCACACATAAAAGTAAAATCTCAAAAAATTAAATGAATGTGAAATTGATTAAAATATTTAGCTAAATGAATAAACTTCATTTCCAGTAATATAGAGCATATCATACCTTGATTACCACCAATCCCTTCAAAGGACCAGATGCCACTATGTCCTACTGATGTAGACAAATTACTCCCAATAACAGATGGAGCTGAAGTTCCAGTTTGCCTGATCCGTGCAGAACGCTCAGTCCCAATTGGGACTGGAACTTTCCTGTCCTGAGAGACACTGCTGGGCTTTTCAGACCCTAAAGGTACTGAGGATGGGGCAGGAGACGGTGCACGGACTCCAGAGGGTACAGACTGTGCTGCAGACTCTGAAAAAGGATATTTTGAAATATTATACAGATACTCTGTAAAATAGTTAATTTTGCAAAACCAAATTTTAGTTTTTCTGAGGTGAGCTAAGATTTAATATTACTTTTAATTTCCAAAGAATTGAGTTTGTATATATACATCATATTATTCTTTTTTTTAACCTCCCTTACTCCCATCACTGTCTTATCCTTCTCCTCCTTCCTTAACAGCCTCTTTCTTGCTTTGAAATAATTTTCTCTTCTGTTTTAAGAAGAATGCTTAAGCTGAGCATGATGGTGCACATTTGTAATCAGAGCTACAGAGGTTTATAATCAAGATGACTGCACCCAGGCATGGTGGCGCACATCTTTAATCCCAGCCTTCTGGAGACAGAGACAGTAGGATATCTGTGAGTTCAAGAGCAGAATCTCTATATAGTGAATTCCAGTACAGCCAAGGCTACATAACAAAACAAAACAAAACAAAACAAAAACATCTCAAACTAAACAAAATACAGGAAGTCTACAAGTTCAAGGCCAGGCTAGGCTACAAAATAAGACTCTGTCTTTAAAAGCAACATAAGTGGAAATTAAGAACTGATAACAGTAACAAGTTAGTTCAATAATATAGTGTTTACTTGGCATTCATGAGGCCCTTCCTGAGCTCAACTCTTCCCCCCCCCCCCCCGAGCTCAACTCTTTTTTTTTTAAAGATTTATTTATTTATTATATGTAAGTACACTGTAGCTGTCTTCAGACACTCCAGAAGAGGGCATCAGATCTTGTTATAGATGGTTGTAAGCCACCATGTGGTTGCTGGGATTTGAACTCAGGACCTTCAGAAGAGCAGTCAGTGCTCTTAACCACTGAGCCATATCTCTCCAGCCCTGAGCTCAACTCTTAATACCCCCCCCCACATTTTATAAAAAGCCCAAGAATTTTATGTTAGACTACAATGATCTCAATGCTACAAAGTGGAGAACTAATCATTTAACAAATCACCATCTTATTATTTAATTAAGCCAATATCTGATGCTAATATAAAATCAAAACATTCAAAAGAACAATGTTTAAATTAAGTGCATGCCCACTGCGCCCAGGCTGGCACTAATTTCTGTATAGCTATGAATAGTGAGTATTTGTGTGTCCAACTGTGATGATCCATGCACAAGTTTCTGTGCTGGTGTGCAAGCCATAGGCAGATGCTAAGTATCCATCCTGCTCAATTACTCTGCCCTTGAGACAGGGTTTCTCAGTGAAACTGGAGCTAGGTTAACAGAAACAAGCCCTAGGGATTCCGTTTCTTGCTCCACCTTTCACAGCTCAAGGTTATGGGCACCTGCACTCAGGTCGTCACTGGTTCATCGCTTGCCAGTTCCCAGCCTTTGCAGCTGGGCTTTAGATTCTTCATGAGTACTAGGTGCCTGCTTTATGAAGTGCTAGGGATCAAGTTCAAAATACTGTGTATGCTAGGCAAGTACTTTATTAACTGAGCTGCAACTCCAGCTCCCTCAAACTGTACTCTTCACAAACAACTGAGTTGAGGCACTCTGAAAGAGAATGACTCTCCAAGAGACTCGTCAGAATAAGATTAGAAGGTATGGTCTTGTTGAAGGTGTGTCACTGGGGCTGAGCTTGCTTTGAGGTTTCAAAGGCCCAACCACATGCCTTTAATCCCAGCACTCTGGAGGCAGAAGCAGGCATATCTCTGTGAATTCCAGGCCAGGATGGTCTATAGTGTGATTCAGGGTAGGCAGAGTTTTATAGATACTGTCTCAAAATCAAAATCAAAAAGTATAAACAAAAAATTAAATACCAAAAAAATCCTAAGCGATTCCAGGTTAGTTTGTCACTCTGCCCTCCCCTGGGGAGGAGTTCTGCACTCTTGGCTACTGTTCCAGCACCATGCCTCCTGGTTGCTGCCATGCTCCCAGCCAGGACGCTTAAGGACGCTCATGGATGCTCAACCTCTATAAACTGTTTGTTTCTTCTTTAAGTTCCCTTGGTCATGGTGTCTCTTCATAGAAAACAGAAAAAAGTAGGTACTTGAGGATAGGCTAAATTGTTGCAAGAGGCCTGGCCATGCTTCTTTTGGGAAGAATGTAAAAGATTTTCATTGGACTCTGGACTAGGAAAGTGGATGAACACTCTGTAGCAGGGGTATAGGAAACAGTCCAGTTGAGAGCTATACTGACTATGGAGGCCTGGCTCAAGGGGTTTCAGAGGGGAAGAACATTAGCACTGTTGAGTAGAAATCTTGCGGATAATCTCACAAAAGAATGCAGTTTGGTTTTTTTGTTGTTTTGTACTTGTCATAAGAACCTGCCTGCCTGAGATAGCCGGGTGTGGTGGCGCACGCCTTTAATCCCAGTAACCGGGAGGCAGAGGCAGGCGGATTTCTGAGTTCGAGGCCATCCTGGTCTACAAAGTGAGTTCCAGAACAGCCAGGGCTACACAGAGAAACCCTGTCTCGAAAAACCAAAAAAAAAAAAAAAATCTGCCTGAGAGTAACTGAGAAGTTTTGGACAAACCTCACTGGCTGATAGCCTAGCTCTGACTTTTCACTATAGGTAATTAGGGGTCATTCTCACTCTGCTCTACAATCACAATGAGAAGGCTGGGCAAAAACACATGAAAGAGATTAGGAGAGGTTTCATAGATAATGGAATAAAAGCAGTGGTGCCTCAGGGCAAGCCCCCACCAGTAACCTTCCCATAGTACAGAGAAAATGCCCAAGGAAAGACTAGCAACACTGGAAGGCACAGATTAATGCAAATATAACTGAAGGGCAGGGCCAGGTTCTACCCTAAGCAGGCAGTAGTAACTTAGGGCAAATGTGGTTCTGGCTTGTGAACACTTCCTCCAGGGTTAAGAAAGCCATGGTTAAGAAAGCCATAGTCAGGTGTGTGGACAGGGAGTGTAGCCAGACCAAAAGAGAGAAGTCTGTAACAGTCAGCAAGTCTGGGAGGGCAGACTGATTTAAGTGCTTTGACATCATATTGGAGTTATGCAACTTGATTTTTGATTTTATAAGGGGGGGGGGGTTATAATTGCCTTGAGTCAAGATTGCCTTGAATCCTTAGGTCACTGGTTTGAATCCGACTCGAAAAGTGTTTTGGGGGCTGGATAGATGGCTCAGTGGTTAAGAGCACTGACTGCTTTTCTAAAGGTTCTGAGTTCAAATCCCAGCAACCACATGGTGGCTCACAACCATCTGTAACGGGATCTGATGNCTTCTTCTGGTGTGTCTGAAGACAGTGACAGTGTACTTAATATAATCAATCAATAAAGATTGACTTGAGTCTCAGAAGAGACCTTGGACATTTAAATAGTTTTCAAACTGAAATTGGGGGATTTTGACATTGTATTAAGGGTATTTTTGTATTCTGCTGTTGCCACAAGTCTACGAGGGCCAGGGAAAGAAATGTGGTTGTGTGAGAATGTGTCTCCAGTTGGCAGAACTGTTTGAGAAGAACTAGAAGTGTGGCTTTTTTGAAAGAGGTGTGACACTGGTGATGGGCAGAGGTTTCAGAGGCCCACATCATCCCCATCTTAGTGCACGCCCACCGCATCTCTCTCATGCTCGTGGGTGCAATCTGAGCTGTCACCTCACACTCCACTATGTGCTAGCCCACTTGCAGCCATGCTCCTCAACAGTGGTCACGAACTCTAAGCCCCTCAACTGTAGGTTCCCTAGAAATTCTTTTGTAAGCTGACTTGGTCACACTGCCTTCACAGCAACAGAAAAGTAACTTGGACAGTTGTTCCCGATATAAAAGCAAAGGAATCCTTGTATCTAAGTCAGTGAAGTCTAGCTTAAGGGGAGAAAAATCAGTTAAGACCAGGCTGCTACACACAGTACTTTACACATGCCTGTAAACTACTAACTGGAAGCAATTCCTCCTCATCTCTCTAACAGGACTGTTGGCATTACACAAGAAGTAGTTTTGGGAATGACCATCTGACTGTCTTAAAGCAATGGGGTGAAGTACACTAGAGAGTTGTCTCACAGCCAAACCCAAGGGGCTTTGTTTGGTTTTTTGTTTGTCATAGGTGCTGGCAAGTCTTCAACTTACCCTCCCTCTATCTTAGCCTTGCAAACCTAGAATCTAGGAGTACACACTATTAACACAAGCTGGGATCCTTAATGTTGCTACTTTGTGTATGCCCATTAGAAATTGAAGTTTTTAAATATATTACTAATATAAAATAAAAGCAGGGTGGTGGTGGTGGCGGCAGTGAAATCCTTTTTTTTTTTTTTTTTTGGTTTTTCGAGACAGGGTTTCTCTGTATAGCCCTGGCTGTCCCAGAACTCACTTTGTAGACCAGGCTGGCCTGGAACTCAGATCTCCGCCTGCCTCTGCCTCCCAAGTGCTGGGATTAAAGGCGTGTGCCACCACACCCGGTCAGAGATAAAATTTAAAAGGTGTGGAAAAGTTTGTGTTGTTTATACAGACAAGTGTTTCTATTTGCATTAGAGACTATTTTTATATTATGCCTACATGCTTGGCAATTTACTATAGATCTGAGGCTGTCTGAAATATAAATTCTCCTACCTTGATCTCTAAAGTAGCTAGAATTACAACTATGTTCCATAATGCTAGGCTTTCTAGTCACTTGTTTTACAAAGCTAGAAATTATTCCCGTCACTAGTCGATCTGAAGAATAAATGTAAATTGAGAGTAAGTAGGTGCCTCAATGCAGGCAAGACACTCTGGTTTCACCACCATGTACCATTCAAAAAGTAAGTTTTAAAAGCATTTTTGGAAGATTTTGTCTTCATTTATGTATGTGCACCACATATATGCCTGGTGCTCATGAAGTTCAGAAAAGGGGGTCAGACGCCCTGGAACGGGAGTTACAGACGAACATAAGCCGTCAAGTAAGTGTTGGGATCAAAAGTGGATTCTCCAAGAGTAGCAAGCGATCTTAAGTACTGAGCCATTTCTTTAGTCTCAATAAATGGTTTAAAAACTACAAATTTTACACAGACCGTCAAGAGTTAGAAATTACATCCCGTTCAGCATTAAAATTATGGTGATGTTAAAATCCCAAATTTGGAGTAAGTTGCTTGAAGTAGCACAGGAATGTATTCCCAGCTTGTGGGAACTGGAAGCAGCAAAGCTGGGGCTAGCCCAGTACACAGGAGAGCCTGTCTCAAAAGCAAATATTCTATACTTACAGATCTCAACTCTTTTTGCTTTTAAGGATGTGGGGATACAGACACTTACCATTTGATGCTGATGAACATGGAGTCAACAAACTAAGTGGGGAAAAATGCTGTCTGTTAAAGTTAGCAGCAGCAGGTGCTCCTCCAAGGGGTGCTCCAGGCCCATACATCTGACCTCCTGAAAGACTTGAGGCAAAGTTTCCCAAATGTGTAGAAGAAGGTGTTACAGAACCATATGGTGTGTCCATGTTGACAATACCTGTAATGTAGAAGACAATCATTACTTACAGTAATTACCCCCCAAGAGAGGGCTGGAAGGTATGTCAATTTAAGGGAAGGGGAGAGGAGGGGAGGGAATGGGAAGGGAGGGGAGGGGAAGTAAGGAAGAGAAGAGAAGAGAAGAGAAGAGAAGAGAAGAGAAGAGAAGAGAAGAGAAGAGAAGAGAAGAGAAGAGAAGAGAAGAGA
>NC_034602.1:78897127-78903679 GCF_900095145.1 Mus pahari
GGGCTGGTGAGATGGCTCAGTGGGTAAGAGCACCCGACTGCTCTTCCGAAGGTCCGGAGTTCAAATCCCAGCAACCACATGGTGGCTCACAACCATCCGTCACAAGATCTGACGCCCTCTTCTGGAGTGTCTGAAGACAGCTACAGTGTACTTACATATAATAAATAAATAAATCTTAAATAAATAAAAATTAAAAATGTGTAGTCTAGGCGGACCTCAAGTTCACAATGTTCTTACCTGTGTGCAGCAATGGACTAAATTTTATTTAAAGTACAATTCCTTTTGAATTGTATGTTCATGAGTATTTGCATGTTACATGGTCTCTGTCCATGTATTAAGTATAAAATTAGCTATAAATAGTATGAGAATGAACAAAGATGGCTATGTTAACACTTTACTTAGAGAGGCCATGGTGTGGTGGCACAGGCCTATAATACCAGCACTGGTAAGTTAGAGCTAGGTTCAAGACCTGCCTGTGCTAGATCCTTGCCAGGTAGACCAGGAAGAGCCCATCTTTAGAACAAAGAAACAAGAAGGGAAGAAAAATCAGTAATTGTCAGAGTACATCAGACATAGGCAAAAGCATTTAATCCTCCCACTGACGAGGCAGAGGACGGAAAGACCTCAGAGTCAGCCTGGACTAGCTAGCGACAGGCCGGCCAGGGTACACAGCAAGGCCCTTCCTCAAATCAAAAACAATAGGGATCCCCCATCACTCTACCCCAGCCTCTGTGACTACAGTAAGACCTGTAACTCTAGAACATGGAAGGCTGAGAAACACCTATCAAGAACTCTGCCTGGTAATGGTGGAACATGGCTTTAATCCCAGCACTCTCAGAAAACAAAAATCCAACACCCAAAATAAAACAAAATATTTGTTAGAATACAAATAGGATCAGATCATGTAAATCACAGACTATATAGTATGTCCATCTCTCACGTGGATTTTCTCCATTACTTGACCACAATAGTTACACTAGTTTAAAAAACAAAAACAAAAACAAAAAAGGGACAAGATCTCTGCCAGGTGGTTGTGTACACTTTTAATCCCAGCACTTGAGGTAGAGGCAGTTAGCTCTCTTAGGTCAAGGCCAGCCCCACCTACATACTGAGTTCCAGCAGAGACACTGCTGAGAGGAGAAACCCTGTCTCAAAAAACCAAAGACAGAGCCTCTCAGGAAAGAAATGAATTCAACATATAAATAAGAAATACACTGAACCCAAAGCGCTAGAAATACAAAAGTATGCACTAGCATGCTGTTTCAAAAGCACAATAGTTCTAAATGTAACCTGGCACCCTAAACTGGACCCTAAAACAAGGAAAGCAGCTATCTAAATACTGTAACATCTGAAGCCAACTGTCAAACACTGAGCTGGGCAGTGGTGGCGCACGCCTATAATCCTAGCACTTGGAGGCAGAGGCAGGTGGATTTCTGAGTTCAAGGCCAGCCTGGTCTACAGAGTGAGTTCTGGGACAGCCAGGACTATACAGAGAAACCCTGTCTCAGGAAAAGAAACCAAAACAACAACAAAAAAACCAACTGCCAAATACTAATTATTTCTTTTGAGTATACATGCCATAGTCATCTAAGATATTTACAAAAGAAACTACAATTTCTCTTTTATGAATCTAAAAAAAGTGAACTTAAAAAAGCATAACAGAATTAAAAAAATCTTTAGATCCTCCGTAAATACCAGTGCTGTCACAAAGAACTTCCCTTAAAATAGTAATGTCCCATAATTTTTCTATCCAAATGGCAGCCAGTAGTCCACAGTACTTTCAACTTGACTAAGAAGATAAAAGTGTTATTTTGAGACAGGGTAATACGCAGGTAATATGCAGCCCTGGCTGGCCTGGAACTCATACAGGCCTGCCTGCCTCTGCCTTCCAAGGCTGGGATTAAAGGTATTCACCACCATGGGCTGGTGAGATGGCTCAGTGGGTAAGAGCACCCGACTGCTCTTCCGAAGGTCCGGAGTTCAAATCCCAGCAACCACATGGTGGTTCATAACCATCCCTAACAAGATCTGACGCCCTCTTCTGGAGTGTCTGAAGATAGCTACAGTGTACTTACATATAATAAATAAATAAATAAATAAATAAATAAATAAATAAATATTTTTAAAAATGCATATAAAAAAAAAGGTATTCACCACTGTACTTGGTCAATTTTCATTGTTAAATAGAAATAAAAGAAGCAAATGGCTACCACATTAGAAGGTGTAACCAGACATCTTTCTCATTTAAAAACAAAGACAAATGGAAATGAATTCCAATTTAATAAAATTGTTAGTTATTCAGTGCTTGGTAGCATCTCTTTATTAACGTAAACCCTTTGTTTTCCTTCCTTCGGAGACAGGATCTCATGTAGCCCTAATCAAGATGGGTATGTTAATACTTCTGGTCTTCCTAGCAACTGCTTTCCACATGTTGGGACTGCAGGCATGCATCACATCACCATGGCCTTTCCTTGCTTTTTCCAAGTTATAGTGTATAACTTGGACTTGGTGCAGGTCTCTGTAATGGTGGCCTAAAACCTGGTGCTTTAGAACTATCAGACTGATGTAAAGGATCTGAATTTGGCAAATACGAGGATTTTCCTGACAGCATAGATTCTGGTGTTGACAGAGATGAAACAATAGGTCCTCCCCAGAGGTATGAGCATCAGTAGGGTTTTCAAACATTGTGCTAAAGGGCTACTCTTCTTCAGCCTCTCAAGTTGGTTCCATTCCTCAAAACATCTCTGAACCACCCCCTCCCCACAAATACAAACGTTTTTTCTCAGAGCAGGGGTAGGATGAGGAGAAATGAGACCTAGTAACTTTATAAGGGAAATTCAAGATAAAATTTATTACTAGCTTTGAAAAGACTTTAAAATAAAAACACTACACTAAACAAATGCACATGATACAACAGTGTATTAAGGGACTACAACCCGCTCATACTTGGGGTCTACCTCATTCATCCAGCATGCATAAACAAAATGGGCTCAACCTCTATCACCACAAAAATAAAACAAAACTCTCTAAGGCTGGGGACCATAGCAAACACGTTGAAGTCAAGGCCAGGCTCCTCTACAGTAGTGATTTCCAGGCCAGCCAGGGCTACACATAGTGAGACCCTGTCTCAGAAACAACAGCAGTGACACAAAAACTCCTCTCTATCCAGGTAGCCTACACACAGAGCGAGGACATCATAAAATAGCCCAAAATTTCTGTATCACATATGTCAAGTAGTAACAACATACTGTCAAACAAATAAATACACACTTACCTGAGGGACTTGGAGCGGGTCTCTGTAATGGTGGCCTAAAACCTGGTGCTTTGGAAGTATCAGATTGATGTAAAGGATCTGAATTTGGCAAATATGAGGATTTTCCTGACAGCATAGATTCTGGTGTTGACTGAGATGAAACAACAGGTCCTCCCCAGAAGGCATGAGCATTAGTAGGGTTGTTTTCAAACAATGTGCTAAAGGGCCCAAATGGTAATGGGGCACTGAAGTTGGGAGCAACAGGCTTATTTGCTGGATGTACTGAATTCTGACAAGCACTTTGTGTACTTAAGGTCGAAGGTAGCTGGACAGAGGAGGGGACACTATGAGGTCTTTTAATGTGATTGACATTGAGGACTGAAGCAGATGAACTCTGCACTGGAGCTGGAGTCTTGTGAGGGGCAGCTGTGGCATGAGAGGGTGGTCTAATAGCAGGGGCTTCCATTTTAGGAGGCTGGGAGCATCCCATTTGTGTCTGAGGCATAGGGTACGTCACAGGCGCAGTAGAAGGCACCGCCACTGGAGCAGAACTTGTTGCTGTAGGAGGAACAGTCATTCTCACATCCGGGGAAGGAACCTGAGACTGCTGAAGAGGGGCTCTTGGCTCCTGAGGAACAGATCCCGGAGGCTGCTGCTGAGTGGAATGACCTGATGAGCTCCCAGAAGAACTGCTGCTGTGTGGGGGTCTGCTGTTTGCAGGTTCTACTACTGGCGGACTACTTGCTTCCTGTTCGGAAGCAGATGCCCCTCTATTTGGGGATGCTGATCCACAATCCAAAGGGCTGTTTCTAGAAAGCCCTCCTGGCTGGGCTGGTGGTGATGGGGAAGATGGGGATGATACTGGGTAGTGTTCTTTGGCAGTAGGCATAGGATATGTGGCATTTGTGGGTGCGGTGCTGTTGTTGCTTGCTGTTGTTGTGACTGTTGTGGTTGTGGCATTGGATGTCTTCACAACTGTGACAAAAAGCTGCCTTCTGACTGAAGGAGAACTTGGACTGCCATTTGAAGTTGTACCAGGCACCGCTGAAGCTGATGAACTGGTTGTAGTTGTTGGACTTGAAGTTAAAGAACCTGCTGAATTCACCTGAGAACCACTGCTATTCTGATTGCTATGGCGAGGCACCATGTGAGGCTTAGGCGAGTTAGTAGCTCTGGCAGGGCTCAAAGGCCTGACAGGAAAAGGACCCCAAGTGGATTGAGCTGGTGGGAAAGTACCTCCAAAGTGGGTCATGGGCAACCGCGGTGGACGGATCTGCTGGAAAGTCTGAGCAGCAAGCAAAGCGTGTGCAAACTGTGGAGGAGGATATGCTAATGGGAGAGAAACTGGAAACCCAGGCCTCACATTATTCACGGGGTTCTTAATGGTTTTGTGAGTGGATGCAGAAGAGATGGCAGGGACGGCGAGTGCTGTGGCAGTCTGAGATGTCGACGACAGAGCTACAGTTGTCATTTTGATCCCCATTAAGGAACTGTTAGCAGCAGTGGTAGTAGGTGCTGAAGACCCGATTTTGGAATTTGCTGTGGAGCTTTTCAAACGATTCTTTGGAATAAGTTCATCAATTTCTTTGTCTGGATCCTTGATCAAAGCATTGATCAACTGAGTTGCTTGTCTTGTTGATTCAGTGCCACCCCTGCATGTTGATCAACAGATAAAAAAATGTCCCCCAAATTAGCCTTAATTTCACTACTTTCTAGTAATATAGCCTATCATTCTCATGTACACAGACACTTACATTTATGCATGTGTAAACACATTAAACAACAACAACAAAAAAGATTATGTCCACGTGTGTATATATAACTGTTTAGACAGTTGTGAGCTACCACATTAAGTGCTGGAAACCGCACCTTCTATGGAGCAGTAAGTGCTCTTAACTCCTAAGCCACTGTCCCAGCCTCTATTTTATTTTTTAATGAAAACACTCATTTTCCCATTGTTTCATTAGACTAAAATGTTGTTTCTCCCATTGTAACATGATTTATCATTAGCAAACAGATTATACATAAAAGCTTGTGTGATCTACAATAATTCTTTAAACTTAAATATGTGGTCAATATCTAAAACTGGTACTTAATGCCAATACTACTAGCAGAAGAATGATCTGTGAGCTCCAGGCCAGCCTGAGTTACTTACTGAGAGCAGGCCTTAAAAGAAAAAGGGGAAAAAGAAGGTAAGCCTAGAGTGGTGGTGCAAATCTTTAATCTCAACACTTAGGACACAGCTATTATACAGTTACATACATAGAAAGCCTGCCTCAAAAAGGGTGATGAATATTTAAAACAATCTTAGTAAAAAGTTGGAATTGTAGCTCATTGGTGAGAATTTAGGTTCAATCTTTAATACTATAAAATCAAAAAACAAAACACCAATGTTTAAGTAAACATGGAAAACTTTACAACTAAGCAAGGGAAGAGGGTTTGGTCTTTAATCATAGCATCTGAGATAACACAGTTTATGGCCTAAATGGTTTCTGTGTGAACGGCATCCTCTCAGAACAAGTGAGGATTCTAACAGTGCCAGCAACAGTGCCAGCAAGCTAGAATGCTGGCTCTTCAGGAAAATGCCCAATTCACGTTTACATATGGAACCATCAACAGCAAATGGCCCAGAAAGGCTATCTGCTTGCCTTTTCTCTGGTTTCTGCAAGCTATTCTAACAGAGGAAAAGGAGAAAATGAAATGGATTAAAGAAAAAAAAAACCTAGTATACACCTCAGTTGAGAACCCACTTTAAAAAAAAAAAAATTTATTACTTTTTATTTTATGGGCATTGGTGTTTTGCCTGCATGTCTGTCTATATGAAGGTGCTGGATATCCTGGAACTGGAGTTACAGACAGTTGTGAGCTGCCGTGTGGGTGCGGGGAATCGAGCCCTAGTTCTCTGGAAGAGCAGTCAGTGTTTTTAGCTGCTGGGCCATCTCTCCACCGACCCTACTCCGAGAACCCGATTTTCAAAACGTACTTATAATATACCAATTTTAAGTACAGCTTTTGGATCCTTATAATATTGTAAGCTGTCATCTTTATTCTTAGAGTATTTCAGCACACACACTTGTTGAGTTTTTCAGGTTAAATATTTATACTGCCACTTACTGATTATGTTACATTAATAAGTTCAAATTCTAAGGATATCATTTCACAACAAAATCTATAAAGTAATTGAGAGAAAATAACTCCCTGCTTTAAAATGTGTAAGAAATTTACTACTCAAGACTCCAGATAAATTTTTAATTATCTCAAATTTTCATAACATTACTTAAAACATATCATAAGAATGT
>NC_034602.1:78906953-78907388 GCF_900095145.1 Mus pahari
AGTGAGTTCCAGGACAGCCAGGGCTATACAGAGAAACCCTGTCTCAAAAAACCAAAAAAATAAAATTAAATTAAAAAAAAAGTGGTGATTAAGAGAGCAGCATCACTAAAGTGAAATCTTCTAGGAAGTGTTTTCTGAGAGCACAAAGAAACTGTGTTCCAGAGATTGCCAAGGTAGTTTCTTTGCTGCAGCTGTCTTTTAGTAATGTCTACCCAGGTGGTACTGGTTTTGAAGGCATGAAGGGGTCATGATGAGCAGCTGAGGCCTGGCACTGAGAGAGTCTATAGAAAGCCATTGGTGAAGGTTCAGCCCTAATTGCAGTTTGGCCCAGTACTGAAGGGGTCATGCAAAAGAGTTGAGGTTTGATCTCAGTATGTATCTTTGGGTAAATAGAAAAGTAGATATTGGCCTGCCTCCAAAGTGTGAGGATTAAAG
>NC_034602.1:78910543-78916605 GCF_900095145.1 Mus pahari
TCCAAAGTGTGAGGATTAAAGGTGTAAGCCACCACACCAGCTTTTTATTTATTCTTAATCCAGATAAACCTTTTGTTGAGACCGCTATAGACTATGGTGACTTTGGAAGTTAAACTAAATGCACTTTTTAATTATGCTGTGGCTAGATATTGGGATTAAAAAGTCCCTTTAATCCCAATAATCTGGAGGAAGAGGCAGATGGATCTTTGATTTCTAGGCTAGCCTGGTCTACAAAGTGAGACCCTGTCTTAGCCTAGCGGTTCATGTCTTATTGCTTTCTTGACTATCATCTATTATATCCCTGAAGCATATAATAGGTAGATATGTACTCTGCTACTGCAAATTCTTGTGATACAAACTAAAAGGGATGGTTAAAGGATCTAATTTAGCTTAAAGTCCAAGAAAGACATTTTGTAGGCACTTCTTATGTTTGACTTAATTATTTCTGGTGGTTTTTGTTTGTTTTTTTTTTTTGTTTTTTCGAGGGTTTGTCTGTATAGCCCTGGCTGTCCTGGAACCAGGGTGGCCTCAAACTCAGAAATCCGCCTGTCTCTGCCTCCCAAGTGCTGGTGTGTGCCACCACGCCCGGCTATTTCTGGTGTTTTATCTGATATATAGTTCACTGAACTCACGTGAGGGGGACAAAAAGCCTACTAGAAATTAAAAGAAGAAAACCCACCTAAATTAGTCTGCCAAAAACTGGAAGTTGGTAGCAGGAAGAGCAGTGTTAATCAGTGGGCACCAGGCCTGTGTGGGCTCTGTAAGAAAGACTCTGTAGCCTAGCTTGGCTTCCAAGTCAAACAAGCTTGTCTCCAACTCTCAAGTTCTTAGACTATAGGCATGAATTATCATGCATGGCTTTGCAAAATTACAAGGACTTTTTTACATTTTATTGCAGGGCACCCATGTGTCAAATGAAACTCACAGGACAACTTGGAAGAAATGGGTCAATTTGTGTGTGTCTATGTGACTGACTGCATATAAGGTATGGGCAGGTGCTTGTAGAGGATGTCTAATGTCCTTAAGTTATGGTACATAGTCAACTGTAAGCTGTCCCTATCATAAGGATGTTGGCAATTGAAAGCTGGTACCCATAAAATTACAATTTTATTTGTATGTGGTGAACAATGAGGATCTCAACACTGGCCTCAAACTCACTATGTGACTGAGGACAGCAGTAAACTACTGATCCTCCAGTGCTTCCATTTCCCAAGTGCTCTCTGGCTTGGCACATTTATCTTTAAATTGGTGAAAGGTATATGAGCTGGGGAGATTGTTCAGTGGTAGAGCACTTCCCTAGCACCTGGGAGGTCCTTGGTTTTATTTTATCACCATTGCAGTAGATTAAAGAACACTTCATAAAGTCATAGTCTAGCTGGACGTGGTAGTAATCTCACAGCTCAGGAGGTAGAAAGTGCTGGTTTCGATAGGTTTGGCCCCCACTGATACATGTGCTGAATGCTTGGCCGAAATCATGGAGTGGCACTGTGGAGGGGGGCCTTGTGCATGTTCAAGCTCTGCTCAATGAAGAAAAGTTGCCTTTGGATCAAGATGTAGAACTCTTGGCACCATGTCTGTCTGCAAAACTGCCATGATGATGTTAATGGACTGAACCTCTGAAACTATAAGCCAGCCCCAATTACATGTTTGCCTTTGTAAGAGTTGCCTTGGTATGGTGTCTCTTCACAGCAACAAAACCCTAAGACACAGAGGCAGAGACAGGGCAATTTAGGTCTGCTCTGAGAAGAAGACCTACCCAATCAGATCTTGAATTAAAAAAAAAAAAAAGTATGTGTGTTGGTGGGCAGGTAGAGTTTGAGAGAATAATAATATGTTGACACATGCCTGTCATTTTTATTTTTAGCACTTGGGAGGCTAAACCCTGCCTCAACAGCCCTATGTGGTTATCCTAGAAAGCACCGAGGGGAGGACAGAAAGACCAGAAGTTAGTCCAAACTTGAAACTTCGTCTCAAATAAAAACACAAGACTGTGGATATATTCATGAAGTGCTCACCTAGCATGGCAGAGGCCCTGGGTTCAATCCCCACAAAAAGGAGTCTCTTGCGAAGCACAGCTTTTCCCAGAGTTTATTCATGTTTGAAAGACAGGGTGCAAAGACTCGCGTTGCAAAAGGCTGTCTGTCGACCAGATGGAGGCTTGGGACATGACTGTGTCTGTAACCTTGGGAATGACCCGAGGAGTCTAACTAATAAGCCAAAAGTCACTCACCGCCTTACGACCTCCTTCCATCCTTCTTCCCTCTTTGGCCCACGCTTAGGACTTGCTACTGTTAACTTCCCATTTGGAGAGGAAAGAGGAGACGGACCAGATTTTGTACAAGTTGACAGAGAATTACTGGTCCCTTCATTGACAGTCTCTGACAATCTTTAACAAAGGAGGGAAAGTACATTAATAATGATTGGGTAGTAGAGGAAGGTAGTTATAAATACCAATTAAGGCCACGTAACCAGCTGCAGAAATGAGGATTATAAATATGAATGCTAATATGTCTCATTTTGCTAACGAAAACATTTGTCCAATTTCTTTAACATCAATTGGTATTTAAGTTGAGACACTAAAAGAATGTTGAACTCAACATGCAGCCCAAACTGGCTTTGAACTCTTTCTTCAGCCTCCCAAACGCTGAGACTATGAGCATGACCCATGCCCAACTTCACTATCCATGTTTTTCATTAGTTAAGTTTAACAATCACGAAAAATTGTATAGTGAAAATTATTTATTTTCTCATCTAAACAACATCTTAGTAGTATCCTTTACCATACAAAAGTATTTGGTAATATACTTGTCTCACAAGGTGTTTAACACGGCACCAGTAAAAGCAGAACTTGGAACTAACTTTATAGAAGCCTTGCCCGAAACGGATTTTCTCTCCTCTTTTGGAAATGTAACAAGAACAGACGGCTGCTTCTTGCTGGCCACAGTGGTCGTGACCACAGCCGACGCATGATTGTCACTCTTTCTGCTGCTGTTGCTGTTGCTGCTCTCATCACTGCAGCTGGAAATTCTCATGTTGTCACTGTCCCCACTCTCGCTGGTGCTGCTGCTCTTGGACTCTCCATTCACCTTCTCCGGCTGACTATACGAGATTGGTAGTGGATCATCAAATATAATTTGAACATTTTCTGGAGTAATTTTATTTTTCCTGTTTTTCCTCTTTGAGCTGGTTGTAGTTATGGTGTTATTTCTTTTACCATGGGAACCTGCCAAAGTAGTCCATGTAGCAGATATTCCTATGGTAGTGGTGGTAGTGGCACTTGGAGGCTCTGTCAAGACTTCAGGTTCCTCTGGAAAAGCAGCAATATTGAGTTAGTCATTCACTGCTGAGACTGACATGATATAGGGAATAAATCATTTATGGAAAAATACTCAAGTGGCCAATATATGTGGTTATATAAATGCAAACAGTTCAAAAAAAGGGGAGAAGGACATGAACCCAAAGGTTTTACAAATGGAAGAAAATGTCCATTATCGACTTGAAAGAAAGACTGGTTTAAGAGGTTTTTAGAATATAAGTTAATATAATATAAAGTTGGGGAATAAGTGAATAAATGAAATGAAACAACTACATTTATAACCTGTGGTCATCAAATACTTAAGTAAAAACAACTGAGCAGACCCGAGACAGATCCAGCACACGGTAGACAAGTGCTCCCAGAGCAACTTGCCTGGCATTCTGAGACAATCTTACCAAGTTGTGCTGGGCCACTCAACTCTGCAGACCACACAGGACTTGATCCTTTTACCTCAGCCTACCATATAACTGGAATTAGGGCTACTAGGTGCAGCTAAGCGCATGATTTTGACTGCATGCTCAGCTGGAAAAGAATACCTTCAACTTTAAGTTTTTCTTTTTCTTGAGCAGCTTGGAGTTCAAAGTTCTCCTTATTTTTGGCTTCAATTTCCTCTAATTTCCTTCTTTGTTCTTCCTTTTTTTTCCTTCTTTTCTCTTTCCGCTTTTCTCTTTTGGCAGCCAAAGCCAGCCTTCGACTTTCTTCCCTCAACTATTAAAAAAATAAAAATGAAACTTACTTTGAATAAAAGTAGGCATGTTACATTTATTAGAAGGCAATTGAAAAAACATTAAAAATCAAAGTCACTGAATTGAACTCCGCTGCTGGCGAGAGATGACACAAAGCATACTTAGCAGACAGTAACTACAGAGGGGAGACACAGGTAGGGCAGTAGGGCTGAAGAATAAGTTCCAAGCAAGGCTTTCTTACAGGATTGGGGGAAGAAAGAAGAGGCAGACAGCAATGCACACAGGTTAGGAATACCATGATTCAAATATATTACATACATGTGTAAAACTGCATAGTGATTATTTTTATACTGCATATATAACACCCTCTCCTTTTTTTGAGGCACTATGTAGCTTTTTCTGGCCTTGAACTCACAATGTAGAATAGACTGGCTTCAAGCTCAGCTCAGAGAGATCCACCTGCCTTTGCTTCCTGAGCACTGGAATTAAAGGTATCTGTTTTTAAGCAAAGGTCTTTTCAGTTCAAGGCTCCCCAAAGTAACAGAGTATGAGGCCAATGTAAGCTACACCTCAATCCCTGTCTCACAGAAGTCTGGGATATAGCTCAGCAATGGAGTACAATCTCCATTATCACTGTTTGGCTCCAAGCAGCCTTGTTTGATGGTTCAATCATCAATAACTTGAGCTCCAGCAGGATCCAAGGCCTTCAGCATCCCCAAGCACCAAATCATCGCCTCCCTTCCGTACCCCCAACATACACACAGAATAATGAAGTCGTAAAGGCAAATTTTTAGGAAACATGACGAAAACTGATGTTACACAAACTGAAGATGTAGAACAGTGACAGACTGCTTACCCAATGACACCTAGAATGAAGCTGTGCCAGGCAGGCAGGCAGGCAGGCAGGCAGGCAGGCAGGGAGAGGAAGGGAGGGAGGGAGGGAGGGAGGGAGGGAGGATGATACAGTCATAATGTTCAACACACTCTCTCACCCCCAAACTAACTACACAGAGCACAACAGGCTGTACTCATGGCAATCCTCCTTCCTCATGTTCCAAGATGGGATTTACCGGCAGGAAAAAAGTCACTTTCAAGCTTCTCTTTTTGCATGCTCACTAGAGGGTGAATTTTAAAACACAAACACCCTTATTTCCTGACTTTAAACATTCAGGTTCTATTTTACACAGGAGTGGTGGGTGGTGATTAGTTAACAGTATCTTACTAATGAAACTAAGGCAAACCAGGAATGGAGGATTTTAACGGCGGGGGAAGAAGATAAGCCCCTCACTGAGTTGGGTTAGTCTCCTATGAGCTGAGAATGTATATAAGTACACTGTAGCTGTACAGATGGTTGTGAACCTTCATGTGGTTGTTGGGAATTGTATTTAGGATCTCTGTTCACTCCTCTCACTCCAGTCCGCCCTACTTGCTCAGTACGCTGTAGCTGTCTTCAGACACACCAGAAGAGGGCATCAGATGTCATTACAGATGGTTGTGAGCTACCATGTGGTTGCTGGTATTTGAACTTAGGACCTCAGGAAGAGCAATGTCAGTGCTCTTACCCGCTGAGCCATTTCACCAGCCCTATGATTGACATTTTCTGTGAATGTTACTACCATATGATATTGTGGTGGTGAATATTAAGTTTTAGTTAAAAAAACAACAACAACAAAAAAGCCCTACTTGCTGGGGAATGTTCTTGTAACTAACTGCCTAATCTTGCACTAACCCAGCATTCTCACTTTTGTGAACAAGCTTGCTTGCTTGTCCCGGACAGCATATAGGCAATGTGTGCTAGACTCCTGTAGGTGGGAAGTGCTACAGTGTATTCTTGCTCCTGGCTGCACAATATGAAATACACAGCTTGGGGCTGGTGAGATGGCTCAGTGAGTAAGAGCACCTGACTGCTCTTCCAAAGGTCTGGAGTTCAAATCCCAGCAACCACATGGTGGCTCACAATCATCTGTAACAAGATCTGATGCCCTCTTCTGGAGTGTCTGAAGACAGCTACAGTGTACTTACATGAAAGAAAGAAAGAAAGAAAGAAAGAAAGAAAGAAA
>NC_034602.1:78916925-78919890 GCF_900095145.1 Mus pahari
AAAGAAAGAAAGAAAGAAAAAGAAAGAAAGAAAGAAAGAAAGAAAGAAAGAAAGAAAGAAAGAAAGAAAGAAAGAAAGAAAGAAAGAAAGAAAGAAAGGCACAGCTTTCTGAGTTTTGCCTTTATAAAGCCCTGACTAAAGGAATTTGGGATTGCATCTTGAGAATGGTGCCCGGCACCATGAGTACACTGTCCCAGTGTATGAGGAAAACCTCTTTGATATGTCTGAATACATATTTAATATGTATTGAGAATCAGAATGGTGAATCTCAGAACTGCAGACACATAACAATATAAAAATTATTTCTATATTAAAAAAATAAAACAACAGCAAATTTCAAGGAAGGCCTTATGCAACCTTAGATAGAACTTCATTTCTCCTAAGTATTTTTCAAAAAATCCTAAAACTACTAACTTTGCTTACAGGGAAGATCTAACTTCAGTTGGGATATTGTCAGCCAGACATTAATGTTAAGTTTCAAACCCAGGACAAAGGGCCCATTACCTTATCAATTATCATTACCTTATCATGTCCCTACCCTGATCAATCCAGCCCAGGGGGCTAGGCTGCTCTTTCCTATATAAGGAGTTAGCATCATGAACACAACTCAGCAGTTTCATATTTGATGCTATTCCAGAAGACCTGAGTTTGGTTCTTAGCATCCAACTCGGGCATCTCAGACAGCAGAAGCTCCAGCTCCTGGGGATCAGACACCCGGGTATACATTCACATCGTCACACACAACATAAATAACAGGATAAACACGTAGCTTATGGTTTTAGGTAAATGAAAGTCACTGAAGAGCAAGTCCCCTGCCCCCGTGATCCCAGCAGTGGAAGGTAGAATCCAGAGAATCAGGATAGACTTGTGGTCTTGTCTCAAACCAAAACAAACAACAAAACTATATGATGATCCAGGGAAATAATGGATCAAAAAGGAGGACTGTGCCAACAAGGAATAGGACACCCCAGGTGATTTAGTGCACAGTGTGGGATGTGCTGTTAAAGGTCTATCTAGTCCCTGGCAAGAAGGGCAGTATGACTGGGAGAAGGAAAAGAGTGGGGAAGATCTGTGGGACTGTCCTTTGGATACTTCTTTTCCTTACTAATGTAGGATGAAATCTTTTTAAAGGTAAGCAACATCCATCCCTGGCCTCTGAATCAGCCCTTCTTCCTGACCTGCTTGAGTTACTTCCAGTCCTGACTTCCTTTGGTGATGAACAGCAATGTGGAAGTGTAAGCTGAATAAACCCTTTCCTCCCCAACTCGCTTCTTAGTCATGATTATTTGTGCAGGAATAGAAACCCTGACTAAGACAGCATAGTGACAATTCCATGTTTTGGGGAGGGCAGAGGAAGGACTCTGGAACTCTGGGCTGGAGATCCATTCAGTGTTTAGAGCTCTGTAGAATGTTGTTTAGAAGCTTGTAAGATAACATTGAGAACAGTGCAGAGAAGACGGAGGCCTGGCTTATAAAATTTCAGAGGGAAGATTAAAGACTCTTATCAGGGCCATTGCTATTTTTGATTGTGAAGATTCTGTGGTTCTGGTTAGCTGGGGCTGAAGAGTCAGCTGTGATTAACAAGATACCAGAACTACTAAAGTAAAACCTTTGCATTACTGGGACTATTGGTGCTGGTTAGCTGGAGCTAAGAAATTAGCTGTGATTAAGAAGAAACCAGCATCGTTGAGGTGACATCTTCTTGGAAGTGTTTTCTGAGAGCACAGAGGCTGTGTTCCAGAGATAGCCAAGGTTGTACCTTGTGCTGTGGATGGACTTGGTAATGTGTAAGAGTTACTCAGGTGGTACTGGTTTTGAAGGCATGAAGGGGTCATGCAGAGCAGCTGAGGCTATGGAAGGCAATTGGTGAAGGTGCAGCCTCAGTTGAAATTGATGGTCCAGGACTAAAGGGGTCATGTAAAGGAGCTGAGGCTTGGCACCATGAAGAGAGCCTATGAGAGGCTGTTGGTGAAGCCTAGTTAGAGTGGAAGACAGCAGTATTTTGGAGACGCTGGTACCATGAGATAACCACCAAGAACAGCAGCAGCTGTGGATTACAGGCATCTGGAGCCTAGAAGACAAGGTGTGTGCTATAAAGGGCAGAACTGGAGAAGTAACCCAAACCCTTGGATAAATACATAAAATATAGTCTATGATTGAGGCTGAGAATCAAGAGGAATTTCGTTAAGACTAAAATCTAGATAGAATGTATGCTTCCTTTCAGATCCATGGGATCCCTACAATAAAATTTTGTTAAGATTTAAAAACATTATTTTCCCTTGTCAGAAAAAAAAATCAATATTGCTCCAGTGCTATGATACACAGTCCAAGTAAACATTTAAACAGTATTAGCAACTGCAACAATTTGTGACAAACTGAAGAGAAAGAAAACAGAATTGAGCACCATGGATAAACTAGATTCCAGAGAGGCCTCTGTTACCTTTTCCAGGTCTAGCTCCTCCAATAGTATGCTGGCATTCTTATTTGCTTCAGCAGCCTGCCTGTCTTTGGCTTGTACTATTGACTCCATACAAAGATGACACTTCTTCAGCATCTCCTACAATGAAAAATTGGATATATTTCCAGCCTCAAACAACAACTCACATTTAGTCAGTCTTACAAACATGACCTTCATTAAAGTACTTAAAACCGAGCTGGGAGGCAGGCGGAGTAATCTCCAAACATATGTATAACAAAGCTAATACACACTATCTTAGGCTTCTGACACTGCATACTCACATACTGCACATACACACATGCAGGCAAATAACTCAAACACATAAGGAAATCTAATAACAAGCAAATACACACCACAACTATAATTTTTGCCTACTGGTTAACTTGCTAAAAAGAAATGGGAGAGCCAGGCATGGTGGCGCACGCCTTTAATCCCAGCACTCGGGAGGCAGAGGCAGGCGGATTTCTGAGTTCGAGGCCAGCCTGGTCTACAGAGTGAGTTCCAGGA
>NC_034602.1:78920740-78926655 GCF_900095145.1 Mus pahari
GCAGTGGTGGCACACGCCTTTAATCCCAGCACTTGGGAGGCAGAGGCAGGCAGATTTCTGAGTTTGAGGCCAGCCTGGTCTACAGAGTGAGTTCCAGACAGCACAGGCTATACAGAGAAACCTTGTCTTGCAAAAAACAAAACAAAAACAAAAACGATAGTGGAAGCTATCAATTAGTTCTCTTGTAGGATTTATTTATATTTTCCTACACCTACCAAAATTCAATCCACAAGTGTTGAGCAAAGCAGAATCATATCGGGGCAGAGAAGAATGCGGATGAACTTCACCTCCAGCCATGACTCCTCCTCTCAAATTTATAGCTACACCAATTTCCGTAATGTTTAAGGAATCAAGGTTTCTTGCTAGAGAATAAGGATCTACTAAGGTTTTTCTCAGAATACATTACAAAACTACATCTTTTAAAAGTTCATAAATAATATGTAAACAAAACTGTTACATATTACACTTTTTTTGTTCCCACCAAGTTCTATTGGCACAAAAGCAGTATTAACCAAAACTAATCCCCAGTTTGTATATACAGTAAATCTGAAGCCCACATTACCTTATCAGTGATGGTTGCTATATACCTCATGCATTCCGAATCTGATGGAAACTGATTGACCTCTTTGACTAAGTAGCGCACCACCTTCACATGACCCTAAAAACAAGTATCACTGTTAGATCAAAAGCAGATGCTAACAGAGTTCAATAAATCCATACTGTCTGAACTAACATTGACATTAATGCTAATGATGCAAAGTGAAGACCTTTGTATTTACACTATAAATGGAAAGCACAGTCTTTATTCCAGCAAGTTGGAACTGCATTTTTCTTTCTCATGTTGCCTTCCCTAAAATAAAGAACAAATTCTAAACACTCTGAATAAAAGAATGAGTATCAGCATGAAGTGACAGAGACATTCAATGAGAAAATATTCTATAAATGTCATCATCCTTTTTTTTCTGCTATCATTCATTTTTTTAAAAAAGATTTATTTATTTATTATATGTAAGAACACTGTAGCTGTCCTCAAACAGTCCAGAAGAGGGAGTCAGATCTTGTTACGGATGGTTGTGAGCCACCATGTGGTTGCTGGGATTTGAACTCCGGACCTTCAGAAGAGCAGTCGGGTGCTCTTACCCGCTGAGCCATCTCACCAGCCCTATCATTCATTTTTTAATTCTAAGTACTAAATGTAAAGATAATTGCCAGGCTTGATGTCACACACCTTAAATTCCAGGACTGAGGCAGAAAGACCTTTGAGAGTTCAAGGCCAGCCTGGTTTACATAGCAAGCCTTGGACAGGCAGGACTAGAGTGTGGCCCTGCTTCAATAAAAAGGCAACAATTTGTTATCAGAGAGATCTGGTTGCCCAGTCCTAAGTGAGGGAGGCTAAGTGTGAGGACTAAGTATCGCACAATAATCTCAAAGAAAGAAACTCCATACCCACACATCTTCTGGTTATGAGCCTACTGTCCGTTTTCTTCAGTATTTACTAATTTCTGAAATAATACCCACAATTTAGGTAATATGGGTAGATAGGAGTTAGTATCACATGTATATGTACATGCAAAACTGTCTCCTATATACATGTTCATGTGTTTATGTCATGTATGGATTCAATTCCCTTCTTCCACCTCTACATGGGCAGGTGTGCACGGAAAGTACCTTTACTTGCTAAGCCATCTTGCCTACTCTGTCATGTTTTAAGTTATTTGCCTATCTCTTCTCTTTTTTGATGCAGAAGATCATTACGTAGCACCAACTGGCTTCTAGCAGGATGAGCACTCCCCATGCCGAAGCCAGTCTCAAACCTGTTATGTAAGGCAGACTGTCTTAACCCAGCTTCCAAAGTACTGAGAGAAGTTAGGCTCTCTCTTCCTTTTAACTTGCAGTTACATGTTTTATCCTTGGCTTTAAAGGAATACTTAAAATTTCTATGTTTCTATGCTACCACTAATATAGCACCTTTCCTGTTAACATTCATTTAAAAGAGGGAAGGAGGGATAGAATTAGGTAGGCAAGCTGCTGTACTTGGCGATCTATTTAATTCCAGTACTTGTAGAAAAGAATTAATAAGATATAACAAAGGGTTGCAGAAGCATTATAGAACTTCTACAACTTTTATATGAACTCCAACAAGGCAGGAACACTTTGTGAAGGGGAAATTTAAACAACCCAAAGAATGAATAACTAGAAAAACAATGGGGAAGAACATGGGCATTCTACTTAAGAACAATGGTAACCAGAGAGGAGGTAAGAAAAAGATCAAACAACAGCATGACTCTCTTTTTTCATTAGGGATTTATAATGGAAGCTGAGATTTAAAGACACTAAACTGTGCTGGCTTCAATAGCAAACCAGTTAAGAGGATTCTAATATGAAAAGATGCCACTGAGCAAAGAGTAGACTTAAATGCTACAGAGAAAAAAGGGAGCAAGTGTCTGTGTAGTTTACAAGAACCAGAGGCGAGGAGGAATAAAAACCAAGAACCCGTAACCGGGAGTGGAGGCGCTCGCCTGTAACTGCAGTACAAGAGGCAGAGGCAGGCAGGTCTTCATAAACTTGAGGTCACACTGGTCTAAATGGCTAGTCCTAGGTCATCGACAGTGCATACCAAGACCTTATCTCGAAGGTTAGAAAAAATAAGAATAAAGCCAAAGGAAAGAAAAATGATGTATTGTAACTTATATCCTAAAAATACTACATGTTGTACTATCCATAAGATATTTTTTTATAAATGAAAAGTTTTTGTAGTGTGTGTGTGTGTGTGGGGGGGGGTAAAGCTCAGACCTTCATGCACATTAGACAACTACATTCTCTTTAAGCTATAACCCTAATGATGGTTTTTTTTAAGGTAATAAAATTTTAAATGCCTTAATACAATAAAAAATGCAATTTATATATAAGTGTCTATTCCAGAAAGGCTGACCCACGAGTATCGACAGTTTAAAAGTCATCTTATAGAGAGAGTTTCAAGACAGCCTGGGCCAAAATAACCTGTCCAATAGGTCTGTGCGATTGGACCAGAGTAACAAAAAATGTGTCTGTTCTAAAATTTGATTCCTAGTTCTAAATATAGTATTTTCATTAAACTGTTGATAGTGAGGCTTTTCACTGACAACAACAAGGCCAGTCTTACTTGTATAGATCTTTAATCCCAGCACTTTTATACAGAGGAAGTATAATCTATGAATTGCAGCAAAGTTCCAAGCCAGCCAAAGCAACTTAGTAAGAACCCATATCAAAGCCAACCTAAAACAAGACAAAACCCAAACCAAGCCAATAACAAGAAACCCAGATGAATGAAGAAAACCAACAATAAAACTTACTGTTTAATGGTAATGTAAGAAACCATACAAATATTATTTTGTGAGATGAAATTATAACTAGATTTCAAATGTACATATTAGAATATATGTCTTATTTTACTTCTTATTACATGTGCCATCCATATGCCCATGATGTATTAAGGGGGGGGGGGGGTGGAACGGCTATGCCAAAGCACACAGGTAGCGGTCAGAGGACAACTCTGTGGAGTTTTACGATTACCTAAGTCCCGATGACATTCTCTAGTTGTCAGGCTTCATGTCAGGCACCTTTACCCAGGGAGTCATCCAGCTACATCACCCTAGAGCATCTTTTTGCAAGTATCCTTTGCTTTAATATCCAATATGAATCACATTTGCAGGATTTTTGAAATAGTGAATCTATTTGGTTTGCCAGTAGAGCATTTCATTTGCACATAATATTACTGCTTTCATCAAAGTTATTACATCACAGAAATAAGTTCAGAATAATCACTAGGCCATGTTCTCCCTAGCACAACTGGCCACGTGCAGTGCTGCAAGTGAATGAGGATAATAAGTACTACCTTTCTAAATGCAGCCATGAGCGGAGTTATCTTGCGGTTATCTGCTGCATCTACATCTGCAGTTGCTTGCACCAGTAGCTGAACCACATCTAGGTGTCCACCATTTGCTGCTAGCCATAACGGAGTGTTCCCCTTCTTGTTTCGGACATCAATATGAGCTCCCCTGAAATGGAAGACAGTTTTTCTTACAGGAGATGGAATGATGGGGTAGCAGTAAAAATAAACTGCCATGAAAATTTAAAGAGGAAAAAAATTCAAGGGCAAATTGTATCACAGAGAACTTCTGTCAAATTAAACATTCATATATTCAACGTGCTTTCCTTTTAAAAAAATTACTGCATAACTCTGAACTCCGCAAAAAACACTCATTCAGCACCTTAAATAAATAGTGTCAAGGAGACAAACAGTATCCTATGAAGGAATATCTATCTCAAACTACTTGGATTTATAGTACACAGAGAAATGAATAGAGCTTTAGTGTCCAGGTAACTCATGGTAATAAGATAACATTAATAACAGTTTAGGAGAAGTCAAAACCAAACACCATGCAGGATGTTATGCAAGGTGTTTAAGAGTTTAAGAAAGGGTCTCTCTCCAAGCCTTGGCTACCCTGTAAGTCATTACATAGACCAGTCCAGCCTCTATCTCACCGAGATCCACCTGCCGCTGTCTCTCAAGAGCTGGGATTAAAGGCACGCGCCACTACACACAGATAGTCTTTAAAAATTTTTAAAGTTCAAAAGCCAAAACCAACAAGCATTTTCTGGAAAACCGACAGGTAGCTACCATGTAACTAAAATTGCAACTGTCTGAAACAGAACAGTTACTGTCAACCTGAAGCCCAAAGAAAGAGGAAAGTTTAGATTGCATTTGACTTTTTAACCCAGTGACATTGCCCTCAGAATGTTAACATACATTTATAACACAAAGAATATGCTCATGACATACTTGCCAATGAGAAGTTCACAAAATTTATAATGCCCTTTATCTGCGGCTATGGTTAAAGCTGTGTCTCTTGAGGAGGGAACTGGAGGGGCATTCACATCAGCACCTTTATCCAAAAGAACTCGGCCCACCTCTGCATAACCACCAGATGCTGCTTCCATTAACGGTGTGAGGCCAGTCTAGGTTTAATGGAAAATAAATAAATAAAAAAAAAAAACAATAAAAAAAAAACAAACTATGGAAGAGACCAGAAACAGCCAAAATGTTAACAAACTGAGGTAACAATATGGCACAGTTTCCACATATCCACAAATTTCTGTACTGCTACTTGCTTGAGTTACAGCTAATTAAAACTTTAATTCTACCTAAAATCAGTGGATTAGAGTCTGAACAAGATACAAGTCCATTGATGTGAATGACACTTCATAATGTATCCCGACCTTTACAAAACCACATAATTTTCAGCTAATAACTTATCATTAATACCTTTAAAAATGTGTGCCCACATATTTGCATGAGGCTAGAAAGTAACGAAATCATAACCTCTAAAATAAACCTATTTTCCTTCTTTAAAATTATTTTCTTAGATATTTTGTCACAGTAACGAAGAGTAAACAACTGTTAAGTTTCAGTATTTTTCTTACCTTAGCCCTATGTTCAACATTTGCTTTTCGATCAAGCAGAAGGCTAACCACTTCAGTTCTTCCTTGGAAGCAGGCTAATGTAAGGGCAGTGTTCCGATTGGTTTCTATCTGAGCATTTATGTCAGAGCCCATGTCTAACAGGAGCTTAACTGCAGCTGTATGCCCATTCATAGCTGCCAACATCAGTGGAGAAATGCCCAATTTGCTGCCAGTTCTAAGGTTAAAATGTATGAGAGAACAAAATGAAACAATTTTGTGTCACAGCAGAGATAGCAATGATTTAAAAAAAAAAAACAAAACTGAATATAAAATTCTCTTGCATTTTTTGAGACACACTAAGTAGCTATGGTAGCTCAAAATGACGTGAATTCCTGATTTTCTTGATTCAACCTCCCAAAATGTTTTGATGACAGGAATGGATCACTTACCCAGTCTGGATAAACTCTTGATTC
>NC_034602.1:78927661-78929602 GCF_900095145.1 Mus pahari
AAAAAAAAAAAAAAAAAAAGAAAGAAAGAAAGAAAGACAAAGAAATGCAAGCTCACAGAAGATTCAAACCCCAAAAAGTATGGTAGACCATTCAGAAATGAGTATTTTTGTTATTTCTACAGTTACAAAAAAATTACACAAGATTCATTTTATATACACACATGAATCATTAAAAATTTAAAACTTTCAACCAATACTCTTTTTGGACATGGGTTATTACTATGCAAACCAGGCTGATAATGGACTAAGATCTGACTGCCTCTCAGGTCTGAGCACTGGGATTAATGGCAATCTTTAAGATGGTTTTTGAGGTTGTTAAGCAAACAGAAGAAATGAAAATTGTTTTCCATATATTGGCGACCAAAATAACCTTAATACATTATTCTGTGCCTGTGGGCACAGCACTAAATCTTAACTACTAATAGTCGTCTTGGATATATAATTCTATAAGATGTCGTCAGAATTATTCCAAGAGCAGTTAGAAATAACTCCATCAACAATGAAGGAGTTAAGGCTGACACTACTGCTGGGACTCAAGTGCACTTTTCTCTGAGAGCCCAATGTTGAGTATTAAGAGCTTTTTGGCCATTCAGAGACTTATCTATTAAAGCCCATTTATTTAGATAAAGATATAGATTACTTTCATTAAAGCCAGCAAGAGTAAGTAGCTTTCATTTTATTTTTCTGTATGTTTGTATATATGCAGCCACATATGGAAGGTGGCAGAGAGCAGAAGACAACTTTCATTAGTTGGTTCTCAGTTTCCATCGCACTGAGGCAGAGTCTCTTGTGCACTTGGACACTATGAGCTATTTCCCTGTTATGTTTTGTTTTTTTCTTTTTCTTATAACATTTGTTAATCAGCATGTGTATGGGAAATCATAAATCAATTGTCAGGCTGCAGCAAGTCGCTTTGTATGCTGGGCCTAGCTGTTGGCCTATTCTGCATTACTTTAATGGCAGTGTTTTATTGTATAGCCATGACCTAGGACTATGACTATATAGGCCAAGCTTACATCAATTCTTCTACTTTGCCTCCCAAGTCCAGGGGGTTACAAACATAAGCCAGTAACAGGCATGAAGTACATCTGTTTTAAATATTTTGAGTGTTCTACAGTACCTATCACATAATAAAGTGAAGACAAATAAATGTGTGCAAATTAATTTTAAATCTCATTATGTAAAGGCAATGTTCTTGTAATTTTATATTGATTTTTCCAGATCATACTAATTATTTCAAAATATCTGTTCTAATGATACCAAATAAGAGCAATGTGCTTATTTGCAGAGTTTTCCATCAGAAAGAAAAATTGTTAACTTATATCTTGGTTATGTTTTGAAGGATATTAAGGATGAAACCCAATGCCTTAAACATGCTAATCAATCATGTTTACTAATAAGTTTACCTCCAGCCCACTTGTTTTTTTTTGAGGGGGGGTTATAAATAAACCCATAAAAGTATGCCTTATGGGCTGGAGAGATGGCTCAGAGGTTAAGAGCACCGACTGCTCTTCCAGAGGTCCTGAGTTCAATTCCTAGCAACGACATGGTGGCTCACAACTATCTGTTGTGAAGAGGATCTGACAACCTCTTCTGGGGTGTCTGAAGATAGCTGTATAATAAATAAATCTTAAAAAATGTCTTGTTTTTTTTTTTTCTATTTTTTTTTCTAATAAAATGTCTTGTTTTTAAAATCAAGAAAATTAATTTACATTTCTTTAGTTCAAAACTAAAATATCTGTTAATTTGTGATAGTAGTATTTAAAGCTAACTCATGATTAGGATTTATAGAAGACAACTGCAAAATTTTCTGCCATTGAACTTCTATCTGGAATTGATATTTCAAGTTAAATCATGATTAGGTATTTTAAAAGTATTTAAGGGCAAGCCGGGCCTGGTGGCGCAGGCCTTTAATCCCAGCACTCGGGAGGCAGAGGCAGG
>NC_034602.1:78929702-78971831 GCF_900095145.1 Mus pahari
AGCTTTACCAGTCGTCACAGCACTTAGCAGCAGCTACAGTGTACCTTCTTATAAAAAAAAAAAAAAAAAAAAAAAAAAAAAAAAAAAGTATTTAAGGGCAAAAGTGTTTGTTATTACATTTCTATGTGGAAGTGACAGGAAGCTACTGTGGAAGTGTGAATAGAAATGGCCCCCACAGGCTCCTACACTGAATACTTGGTCATAAGGGAGCAGTGCTCCTTGGGAGGGGTCAGGTGGTGTGGCCTTTGCTGGATGAAGTATGTCACTAAGGGTAGGCTCTCAAGTTTCAGAAGCCCACACCAAACCCAGAGTCTCTCTTCCTGCTGCCTGGACTGGAGCTGCAGAAATGAGCTCCTATATCTTGAAATGCTGCCATGTTCTCTGCCATGACCATAATGGACTAAACCTCTGAAACTGTTAAGGTAGCCCACGATTTAAATGTTTTCTTTTATAAGAGTTGTAGTCTCTTCACAGCATTAGTACACTAAGACAAAAGTTTTAGTGGCTGTCCAGTGGCTGTCCTGGAACTCACTTTGTAGAGCAGGCTGGCCTTGAACTCAGAAATTCGTCTGCCTCTGCCTCTGCCTCTCGAGTGCTGGGATTAAAGGCATGCGCCATGCCCGGCTTTGTTGGTTTTCTTATGTGCACTGTCACCATGGGTGGACTACAGCTCTCTAAGTAGACCAAGTTGATCTACAAGTTTGAGATTTGCCTGCCTCTACTTACAGAGTACTAACATTAAAGAGACAAGCTATCACAAGCTCCTAATTTTTCAGTTTTCTTCACCTCCACTGTCTTCACCTTCTTCATACACTTGTGCCATTTTTGCTGTATTTCCTACAACACTGTTTAGATTTAACACTGGATAGAATTTGTGTTGTGTGTGAGCATGTGTGACAGTGAGCACAGGGAGGTAAAAGGAAAACTTCAGAAAGCCTCTCTGGAGATCTGGAGTTGTCAGGCTTGTTCAACAAGCCTTTTACGCTGAACAGGAAACTACATGGATTATAGGGCAATTTTTAGATCTAAAACTGGAAAGTTGTGAATCCAAAAAGACAGTATAATTGGTGTATTTAACCTGTTCCCCCTATACAATATATGACTTTTCTTGGAACATTGTATTAACCGCATCCCTGCTAGTATACAATAATGTCAATAAATCAATCAGGCAAATATTTTCCTATATGGAAAACAAATATGAGTATATATTTGCTAAAGAGAAAAGTTACACTAAAGAGAAAAGTTACCTCCTGCCTGCCCCCAGAACAAGCCAAGGACAGTGGTGTGTCCTTGGTTCTTTCTGACTGGGCTTCAATGTCTGCACCATTGTCCAGCAATATCTCTACAACACCAACATGACCAGCTGTAGCAGCTAAGATGAGTGGAGTAAAACCTGGGGGGGGGGAAAAATAATCTTACTATATGTTAAGCAAAGAAACAGTAAC
Organism: Mus pahari; assembly: GCF_900095145.1. NCBI lineage: Eukaryota > Metazoa > Chordata > Mammalia > Rodentia > Muridae > Mus > Mus pahari. The sequence continues at coordinate 78,931,148 of NC_034602.1, forward strand.
AACTCATTTCCAATACATTTAAGTACCAATACTTGGCCATAAGCCATTGACAAATACATATTTTCTATAAACATTCCATAAAGTAAAACTGACAAAAATAAGGGCTACCTTTTTTGTCTCGGTGTTCAATACTAGCTCCTCTCTCTAGTAGTGTTTGTACCAGTTCCTCATGGCCACCAGCACAGGCAAGTGTTAGTGCAGTATCATGATTACTCTCAGTCTGTTAAAAAAGAGAGAGAGAGAGATCAGTTTAGTTTATCTGAATGACTTTCCAGTGTTAATGACAAACACAAAGATACATATGCACCACTCGATTATGTCAGGACATCAAAATCTGTGGTCCATGCTAGGTTGAAATGCACATCATCCAGCCACAGGCCTCTTCAAGTACTAGTACGGCATGTGGTTTACTACCAAGTCTTCTACCAATGAGTAGCCAAACTTTTGGTTTGTTTTTCTTTTATTGGAGGGTGGTGATTCTGAAACTTCATAGCTCAGATCTGCCTTAATTCAGGATGACCTAAAACTCTTTTTTCATTGCTACCATCACCACTGGAGTGTTGAAATTAAAAGCCTTTTCCATATGCTAGCTTCAGTGACTTTTCTAGTGCAAAGGCTACTAAAAGTTTATATTTACTATTTTTAAATAACATTGTTAAAATTTTTGAGATGGAACATCACTGTACACTAGGCTGGCTTTGAACTTTTATTATTCCTTCCTTCAGCCTCTTCCTCTTTACTGTTAGAATTTATAGACCTGTGTCACCATACCCGGTCTAAAATTTATATATGCTATATATACATATGTTATACATAAATATAGACACACATATATAGACATGTATACACACTAGTTGAGATATGGGTAGATAGGTGGTTCCAAAGGAAAAATATGGAGAAATGCAAATGTAGGAATGGCAGGTGGCCAGAGCCTAGCTGAAAAGAGAGTCTGAAGAGGAAAGGACTACAGAGAGAGTGCTCTGGAGATCAGCAGAGAATTCTTCAGATGGCTTCAGGCGATTTTCACTAGCCTGTGTACATGAGGAAATCATCAGAGGGAAAGAAAAACCAGCAGGTAAAATCAGGTATAACATTGAGAGTGGGAACAAAAGATTAGGAATAGAGGCCTGCCTACTAGTTAGAGCAGAAAAAATTACAACATACAGGATGTAGAATCCTCCATACAGAGACCAAGTTAGTTGTTGTGAGACCCCCTCACCCCAAAAAACACCCCAAGCTAAAAGTCTTAAAATTTAAAGAATGTAGCAAGCATGGTTTTACATGCCTTTAATCCCAGTGCTTGGGAGGCAGAGGCAGAGGCAGAGCCAGACTAGGCAGTCTATAAAGCCAGTTCCACAAAGAAACTGCCGTGAAAAAGAAAAGAAAAGAAAAGAAAAGAAAAGAAAAGAAAACAATTGTTTTCAAGTAACCTATCTGTAAATAAAGGCCCTAAATTCTTTAAGAGATAAAACATGTGAAACACACTGTATTTTCAAGAATGAAGATTAATCATGCTATTAACTTCTGGAGTAATGTGTGAGTACTAACAGATTCACAACCCTTTTGTTTCTTTTTGAGAAAGGATCTTACTCACTTATGAATGTTGTGAATACAGCTGAATGCCACCGTACCCCTGGCTTCTGAGACAGGGTCTTACTATAGCTCTGGCTGGCCTGGAATACTCTTTGTGACCCAGGTTGGCCTCAAACTCAGAAAGCTGCCTACCCTGATTTGCAAAGTATTTTTAATGTAACCAGTCTGACTAAAACATTGGAAAATGTTTTAGTTAGTCTGGAAAAATGAAGATGTGAATATACTTTTTCCACGATGCAGTTGGATTTAAATATAAATAAATATTTCCAAAAGGAATCCATGTATAAAATTGAGAAGTCTGACAGGCTCACAAACTGGGTAGGAGGAGCCTCTGAAATGTTCTTTCGATACGAAAACCATTCTCAGGTTATAAACTGACTATATGCTTTGCAATCCTTTAAGTCATGCTTTGAGACAGGGTCTCTCTATGTAGCCCTCTCTTGGAACTCTCTATGTAGACAGGGCTGGTCTTGAACTTACAGAGATCTGCCTGACTCTGCCTCCCATCGTATTATGGTGGGTTTTCTTTGGGAGACTGGCCTCACTCTGAAGATTTGGCTGTAGCTCATAGACACCACTTGCTTCCTGAGTACTGAGATTAAAGCTGTGTGTCATCATGCTCTTGTTTTCTAACACGGTAATTAAAAATGTCCTAAGTTATGTGTCTCTACTTTCCTTTGTGGTTTCTTTGTCCTGACATTTTTCTCACTATGTAGCTGAAGCTGGCCTGGGAACACATAATCCCACCTGAACTCAGTAAGAGTAGAATCACTGTTATATACAACTGTATCAGGCTAGCTCCATTTCATCCTGGATGATATGTTTATATTCTATCACCATACTGTTTACTTTATCTATACAAAGATGATTTAAGAAAATTGTCTTTGTTTTGTTTTTGAGAGGCTCTCACTATATAGTCCAGGCTAGCCTTGAATTCAGAGATCTACCTGTTCATGCCTCCTAAACACTAGGATTAAAGACTTGGTGCCCATGGAACTCTTAAAAATCTAAGGAACTTATGCTATGTTTTCATTCTCTGTTTTGTTCAGGAAACATCAGTGGAATGCTCAATGAATGACAATAGCTGTAAAAAAGTCACATAACCAAAGATTTACTAATAAAGATTTATAAAAAAGATTTATGTTCTTCTATACTAGTTTACATAATAAAAGCCATACCCTCCTAGTAACTATAAATGCCAAATTCCATTACAAAAAAACTAAAAACAAGACAAAAAGTGTAACTGATCAAGAGTCAAGAAATGAGAAAAAGCCTACTAGTCAGTGATGGAGGGAGCCGCAATAGATGCTCTGCAGAAGAGCTGGCAGAGACACAGCCACTGACTGCAGGGATCAGGGATGGCCACAAGGGGGAGACGCACCAACGACAACAATGAAGAAGGACATGAAACTTCAGTGAGTAACAGTTCTGTGTTTCAGTATATGCTCTTCATTTCACGTTTTATATTTAAAAAAAAGGAAAAGAAAAGAACCTGTGTTTTATTTCAGAAAAAAGGAAACAGAAACTCAGATTTTGATGGCCACATTAAACTGTCTACTTAAAATGGGCTTTTAAAGACCAAAGAAGGACACTCTATATAACAAACTATCACAAAGACAATCTAAAGGTATTCTGAGACTGTTTAAAATACCTGTCCTATTCTACCCACATTCTCTGTTAATTATATGCAATCTACAGATAGGTTTAAGTTATGAGGTGTAAAAATTCTTTTGGAGACTAAAGAGTAATTTATAATAGCAATGTCCCACTTAAATGCACAAAAATATATAAAATATGAAAAAGACAAGCATGAAAAAATTTAGGTGATCAATAGAACATATTTCCCTCATCGTAAAATATATATTTAACTAATATCAATTTTAAGCATCATTTTCCCCCAAGTACTCTGTTCTATGTTAGGTTGATAAGTAGAAGATTCTGCAGGATCTTGTCAATGACTATACAGAGTAATTTAAGTAAAAGCTATTAAAAACAAAACAAAACAAAACAAAAACACCCAGAACTATTTATTTTGAAAAATCAAAAAAATAAAATTTAAAACTGAGTAAGGAGAGTAGTCAAATTTTTTTAGGGAATTGAAGTTAGTTACAAGGAGGAGGCCCACTCCATTTTATTTCTTTCATTAATAACTTAAAAGAACTAATGTTTGAAGATAACACAAGAACTGTGAAGTTCTGAAAGACTGCTTCTATCCCACAAAGCGCACAATTTCAAATTGATATCACCTTGCTTTTATAATCCATTAATAAAAAGTGGAATATTAACAATGATTTACAGTGCAAAGAAAGAAAGCGTGCCTGAACTTGGGAGGCAGAGGCAGGAGGACTTCTGAGTTCGAGGCCAGCCTGGTCTACAAAGTGAGTTCCAGGACAGCCAGCCAGGGCTACACAGAGAAACCCTGTCTCGAAAAACCAAAAGAAAGCATGCCTGAGAGGCAAGGACCCTTTACGGGCTTCACACCACACACTGGCCAAACAGGTACTGCATGATTTCAAGTACCCAAGGTAAAATCACAAACATAGGGGAAAAAAAAGAAAAGAGAGAAAAATAACGTTGCGCATTTGTGTGTGCGTGCATGTGTAAAAGGCAGGCATGGTAACAGCTCTCAGAGATTTGGGGTGGGTATTGGTTGGTGAATGTTTGAGTTGGAGGCCAGTCTGATCTATATAATGAGTTCTAGGACAGCCAATGATATACAGCAAGAAACTCTCAAAAACAATTAATAAAACAGACAAGCACCTTTATAAATTATTGACACGACTAGGTAATACAACCATACACATGACTTAATTTGAAGGAGTACAAAACATGCGAGTACTGTAGGAAAATAAAACCTTCAATAAGCTAATTATTATACAAGTTAAAAAAAAAATCTAGTATACGAAGCAAACTTATTATTTCTAAACTAATTACATTTGAAACCAGGAAGGACAGAAAGACCTAAGTATTTTTAAATACCTGCAAAAAGAAAACCTTCACAATTTCAAGTATTTCATCTTCTGATACAGCTAAATCATGTGCAAGTTAACTAACATATTAAGGTATCAAACAGATGAGAAAAATCAGCAAGTTTAAATGTAATTGTAATGAACTGCACAATTCATTTGAAGCAGGGACAGAATGAATGTAGGCTGCCCTCAAGCCCTCCCTGTCTTGTGAAAGGGTATGAGTTCTCCCAGAACCTGAGTTAGAGGCAGATATGCGCTGCCACATGGATGATAGGTACTCTGCAAAAACAGCAAGTGCTAAAACCAGAGTCTCTCCAACTAATACGAGCCACAATTTTAAATTAAATGACTTTTCTTTTTGTTTTGAGACAGAGTCTTGTTAATATATGCCAGGCTAGTTAGCCTCCAACTGCCAATCCCCCTGCCTCAGACTTCCCAGAACACAGCAGAAGGCCTTAATACACAGTGTGTCCCTCTTGCCTCCTCAGGTATTTGTATCACTTGAAACTCTTCTCTAGATTACAAAATGCAGAGTAACAGAAACAAACAAACAAACAAACACCATCTATCTAAGACTTAGGCAACTGAAGTAGAAGACAATGTCATACACTTTATCTCTTTAGGAATTGGGGGAAGAACACTGCATCCATAACATTCTGAACTCTAGACTTAGCTACAACTTGAGATAATCCCCAACCTTCAAAGTCTAAGGATCACAGGCATGCGCTGTTATGCCCCACTATAATCCATATCCAGCTATAATTTGAGTCTTGATGTTAGACTTGATGTTGAGCCAAGTTAAACTTCATAGTTTATGTAGCCCAGGCTAGCCTCAAACATGCTCTGTACTAATGGATGACACTGAATTTTTGATTTTCCTGACTCGACCTGTGTGCTGGCATTTGAGGTATAGATCATCTTAACAGGTTGAAACCCAGGATTCTTTGCATGCTAGGCAGTATCACCTGGGCCATAGTCCTAGCCCACATCTACACCTTTGAAGAGATATTTATTGGATGGAAATAATGGATACGTTTTTTAAATTAATTCTTCTCATATTACTTCTAACTTGAAAAAAGTCCATAGCAGTTTAAAAATAAAGGCAAGAGCCGGGCAGTGGTGGCACACGCCTTTAATCCCAGCATTTGGGAAGCATAGTTTATGTAGCCCTGGTTGTCCTGGAACTCACTCTATAGACCACGCTGGCCTCGAACTCAGAAATCTGCCTTCCTCTTCCTCCCAAGTGCTGGGATTAAAGGTGTGCACCACCACACCCGGCCTCTGTTTGTTTTCTAATGTGCAAAGATTTTTCTATATCTAGATAAGCACAAATAGCAATCTTAAGTCATGTTAGGCAAAAATGCAACAAGTTTTTAAAAGGCTCAATGTAGAAACCAGACAGGGATTTACAAAACAATTTACTTATCTACTCTATCTATCTATCTACCTATCTATCTTATTTATTTCAGATTCACGTAGTCTATGTATGTTTCGCCTACATATATGTGTGTCACATGACTGCCTGGTGCCCTCAGAGGCATGAAGAAGGCACTGGATCACCAGGAACTTGAGTTAAGGATGGCTGTGAACCACCATGTAGATGCTGGAAAACAAATAGTGGGACCCACTTAAGAGCAACAGATAGCGGGCTGGTGAGATGGCTCAGTGGGTAAGAGCACCCGACTGCTCTTCCAAAGGTCCTGAGTTCAAATCCTAGCAACCACATGGTGGCTCACAACCATCCGTAATGAGATCTGACTCCCTCTTCTGGAGTGTCTGAAGACAGCTACAGTGTACTTAAACATAATAAATAAATAAATCTTTAAAAAAAAAAAAAAAAAAAAGAGCAACAGATAATCCTAACTGGTAGGCTCAAGTTCCCAAACATGGGTATTTTAAGGATCCATTGTCAGATCACTTCTTGTTTGTTTTCGAGACAGCTTTTCTTAGTTTTAGCCTTGGCTGTCCTAGAATCTGCTCTGTAGACCTAGCTGTCCTTGGACTCACAAATCTCTAAGTGCTTAGACTAAAGTTGTGTGCCACTACCCACCACTGCCGGGCAACTGTCAGTCAAATCTTTATATATAAACAAAAGTATATTTTAATTTATGTAAATCCTGTTAATTTACATGGCTGTGGGTTAAGTGTTTGAGTAAAATAATTTTATCATTAATAACTTAACACTCGGGTCTGGCGAGATGGCTCAGTGGGTAAGAGCACTGAATGCTCTTCCAAAGGTCCTGAGTTCAAATCCCAGCAACCACATGGTGGCTCACAACCATTCGTAATGAGATCTGACGCCCTCTTCTGGTGTGTCTGAAGACAGCCACAGTGTACTTATAATAAATATATAAATCTTAAAAAAAAATAACTTAACACTCAGTAATTTCAATTGTGCTTGGGCACACAGTTTTGGACTCATTTTATTTGAAAATGTTTGGAAAACAAGAACTTAATTTTGCACTAAGGGTCCCTACACAGTTTCCTGGTGCCCTAAAAATCAGTGCACACTTCTGGGCCAAATGCAATAGTCTCAAGATCAAAAGGACAAGTGAAATAATGCATATTCAATGCCAAGTTTTACTGCATTCTACTATTTGATCAATAATAAATATAATGCACATGGTTCTTATAGTTTTAAAAGAGACTAAGCAGCACGAATGGGAGCTTACTGAGTACAGTGGTGCACACTTGTAGTTCTCCTAACCAGAAGACACACCCGGACGGTCATGAATTCAGGCAAGCTAGGCCAAGACTCCTCACAGCTAACAAACATACTAAGACAAACAGGATGCTTGCAGCTGTGATTCCTCCTTTGCCAAATGACCAACCAAAAGGCTTAGCTTCCTTCCAGATAGTAAAGTAAGTCGCCTGGTCTGAGGAGTACAGGCTTGCTTTACCCTCTAGGAACATTACAGCCTAGAGAGAGGGTTCAGTTAGCCAGTGTACTTGGTGCTCTTGAGAGAACCTACATTCATTTCCTAGCACCCACATGGCAGCTCATGGATGGCTGTTTTGGGAAACTCTGAAACAGAACTCTTGTGGCTTCCATAGAGACCAAGCACGCTTGTGGAACAGAGAAGAACATGTTGTTCAAATAACTACACATCGAACAAAATAAACAGAAAATCAAAATACAGCATGTGTGAGTCTGGTAGTAGCACACACCTTTAATCCCAGCACTTAGGAGAGCAAAGACAGGTGGTTCTGAGCTTTCGGTTAGTCTGATCTATACAGTAAGACCCTAAGAATAAATAAACAAACCCATACATAAAAAGGAACTACCATAGCTCTGAAATGGCTTTAATAGTATATACACACATTCCTCAAAATTCAAATCTATAAAAAAGCTGGTTTAAGTTTTAACGGCATATACTTCTTCACACCAGATACTCATCAAAATCCAACATTTTCTTACTATCACTTTACCTTTTTTTCATTTCTTTTTTTTTTGGGGGGGGGGGTGCATGCATATCTGTGTGAGGGTACCAGGTCCCCTGAAACTGGAGTTACAGACAGTTGTAAGCTGCCATGCAGGTGCTGGGAATTGAACTGGGTCCCCTGGAAGAGCAGTCAGTGCTTTTAACCAATGAGCCATCTCTCCAGCCCCATAACTTTACCTTTTTTTAATAGTCTCTTCTAACATGCTTCTTAATCTTTTCATCTTTTCTAAATTTTAATTTAAATTTACTTCACTGATTTGTTGTGAGACAAAGGTCTTCTTTAGTCCAGGACATCCTCAGAATCACTATGTAGCTGAAAAGGAACTCTTTGTTCTTCCCGCCTCTCTCTCTCAAGCACTGAGATTATAGGCTTATAGCACCATACCTGCCATCATTTGGCCCTTGTCAAGATATAAACAAGCAAGTTTGCCAAACCCATCTTGCCCTGAGACATCATGCTGAACTTACAAATATATAATAATGTATGAATGAATGTATGTATGTATGTGTCTATCTACTTACCTACCTACTTACGTGTGTAAGTGCGAGAGTATGCGTGAACACATGGCACAGTACAAATAAAGATCACAAGAAAAGTGGTAGGTGAGCTTATTCTCCTACAATTTAGATTACAGTGATCAAACTGAGGCTATGAGACTTGATGGAAAGCATCTTTAACCACTAAGAAGTCTTGCCATCAACAGTCAACTAATCTTATTTAGACAGGGCCTTACTACACCGCCCTAACTGGCCACAAACTCATCTAGAAATCCACCTGCCTCCATCTCCCTAATGTTGGGAAGCAATTAATTTTTTTAAATGCAAAAGCTTATTTAATAGAGCTCACCCTTTCTAAACTGTATCTTTTTTTCACTTCATATATATTCTTTCAGATAATCCAAAGAAAGTGTTTCTATTCCCTCAATAGAATCTGCTACTCGTTAAAATTGTATAAATTCACTATACATTTCCTCATATACCATACATAATTCCATTGTAATTCTTTTTTTTTTTTTTTTAAAGATTTATTTATTTTATTTTATGTATGTGAGTGCACTGTAGCTAGTTGTGAGCCTTCATGTGGTTGTTGGGAATTGAATTTTTCAGGACCTCTACTTGCTCAGGTCAACCCCGCTTGCTCTGGGTGGGCCCCACTCACTCTGGCCCAAAGATTTATTTATTATTATAATTAAGTACACTGTAGCTGTCTTCCTACGCACCAGAAGAGGGCGTCAGATCTCATTACGGGTGGTTGTGAGCCACCATGTCGTTGCTGGGATTTGAACTCAGGAACTTCAGAAGAGCAGTCAGTGCTCTTAACTGCTGAGCCATCTCTCTAGCCCTCCATTGTAATTCTTAAATGCAATATAAAGCCAGGTGTGGTGATTCATGCCTAATCCTAGCACTCAGGAGGCTTAAAGATTGCTGGGAGACCAGCCTAGGCTATACAGACACCCCATCTTAAGGGGAAAAAGTTACTAAGACTATATAATGTAAGAAACAGAAAGTTGATGAAGAATCACCTTTGATTGAAGCTAGAGACTAAACTCAGCGCCCCCCCCCCTTTTTAAAAAAGATTTATTTATTGTTATACACTGTAGCTGACTTCAGACACACCAGAAGAGGGTATCAGAACTCATTATGGGTGGTTGTGAGCCACCATGTGGTTGCTGGGATTTGAACTCAGGACCTTCGGAAGAGCGGTCAGTGCTCTTACCCGCTGAGCCATCTCACCAACCCCTAAACTCAGCCCTTAAGTGCTCCTCCACTGATGTAGTCTCAGCCCCAGCATTATCTTTTATAAACAATCCATTACCTATTTAGTTTGTTCTATTGAGACAGGGTATGATGCAACCCAGACTAGCTTCAACCATTACACAACTAAGGATGCCCTTGAACTCTTGATCCTCTCTACCCATCTTCCTAAAGGCTGGGATCACAGTTCTGGTTTCATTTTAATCTTGCATAAGGTATTTCTTTTATATTCTAGTCTTTTAAAAACTAGTTTTAACTCAGCCAGACATGGTACTGACTATGAAGGTCCAGGATAGCCTTGAACTCATGTAATACTAATTTATCCCTCTAAAATGCAAAATTAGGTGTGAACCACCATGTCTGGCTTGATAGTTTTTTGTTTTTTTGTTTTTTAAATGGTTTTTCATTTTTAATTGTATCTGGAGTCTCTGACAACATAATCGTAGATGTGTGAGATTACTAAAAGCAGTGTGGTTCCAGGGAAACCATCTATCCTAAATGCGGAGCTTACCTGTGCATCAATATCAATGGCGGGGTAGATAGGTAGCATGGCTGAAGGAGAAATGATGGGACTTGGAGTTGGAGTCTGAGGTTGGGAAACAGAAGCAGCGATACTGTGGGTAGGAGTGTTTGACATTGCAGATGCTCTTCCACTGACTGCTGTTGAACAAAATAACTGCACTTAATAAGGAGGAAATACTGTTAGCAAGAGATATTTAAAAGTATTTAAAGAGCTTTTGTAACAAAATGTGTCTAAAATGCTATTATAATATTAATAATTAATTTTCTGATGATTTTTGATTGGAGGAGAGCCCCAAATTAGAATGCATATTGAGTAATACATTTCCCATAAAATCCACCTGAAAGAAAAATTCTCTTTTAATAAAAGTAACCAAAAAATATTTCAATCAAAATAATTCTGAAAACAAAAGCTTTATGCACTAAAATTACATAGAAAAGGAATAAATGATAGAATGAAAGGGGAAGGGCGGTTTTTATTTATTTTTTATTTTTTTAAACTTGCTAACTTCACACCTTATATGGAGCAAATAAAAGTTACTTCATTTTGGGGATAGAAGATCCTCAAAGTAAAACTATCTGAAACACCAAATATACTAACCACTACAGGGTAATAGTAACTTTGAAACACTGGTGTGACAGTTTTCTCAACTGTAAAAGTTTTGATTCTCACACAGATATATAGATTTTCTTACATTAGAATTGTTCTGAGAGGAATAAAGTGTCTTACATTCAATCTGACAATCACATTGACAGAACAAAATTAAGATTAGGCTAGAAATAAATATATTTTACACAATCATCCTCCCAGTATGGACTCTGATGTTTCTATGTAGGAAATCTGGTGTGATCTTATTTCACCGACTATATGATTCAAATAATGGCCAGTTAGGTTTGTACTTGAGGTGGGAGAATGCTAAAGATGTATAGGATAGACTGGAAGTTGGCTTAAGGGATTTTATTCTCCAGATAAATCAATTCTGAAGTCAATGTGAGAACATCTCTTCACCCACAGTAAGAATGCTGCTGCATTAATATTAAGTTTGGACAGTAATCTCTGAATAGAGTGTAGATGTTTGTTTCCCAAATATTGTTGGCTACAGACAGAAAACAATTATGTTTCACAGCTGAATCTGAAACCAGGCAAAAAGAACTTATCTTGCCACGAATAATACTGAAATTGATCTTCCAACAGTTATAAACATGACTATCCATTAAGAAATCTACTTTACACAAAATCCTTAGGTCAGGCACAAACATACACTGTACATAATAGCAACACACACTCTATAATCATACATTTTTAGTCCACTTAAAGGTCAAAAGAAAAACAAAGAACAAAAAAAACCAAACATAACACTTTAATCATTAAGGAACCAGACCAAGAGAAAGGAGCATGTACTACTGATTATCTAACGACTCTGAAACTGTTCAGTAATGTCTTATTTATTGTCAGTCTTGCAATACTGATCTGAATCTACCTCAAGATTGCTAGTATTACAGGCAGGAGCCACCGCACAGATTTAAGGATCAAATAATTTCATTGAAAGTTTTTATCCTATATATGAATTTCAAAATCATATACAGCTCTTAAAATAGAGCTTACATGTTTCTTTTGGACGGGCTTTCAAAAAGAAGAAATGGCTAAAAATGACCCTGAACATCCACAACTGCTGCCTCCACCTCCTCTGTACCAGGACTGCAAAACTGCTCCACTACAGCTGATTTTATTGAGTCTGGGGGATCAAACCCAGGGTATAGATGGATGCTCTACCAACTTAGCTATATCCTTAGTCCTCCCAAAGTTTTTATTCTATGATTTTTAAACGGGTTAAAAAATTAGCAAATTAATCAACATTCCAACTGGAATAATGTATTTTAAAGAACATAATAAAAATACTTTTAATGTTTCAAATTAGTTCTTTCCATCACATCTAAAGTTTTGAAGAAAAAAAAAAAACCCATTTCCTTTGGAGTACCTCTGAAACTGCTTTATCAAGAGTGAGTAACTGCTCACCATTCTACCATGTACTACATAGATTAAAAAGAAATAGCTTTAAACATCTACATAGCTAAAGGAATTCTAGTATTAAGGTTTTTTTTTCCATTTTCTTTTCTTTACATTTTAAAATTCAAATTAGAGAACGAAAACCACATGCTTGAAAAGTTAAAAGTAGGACTGGAAAAGTATATAGACAAAACAAAAGCATGTTTTAGGGGAAAGTTAAACAAGTACCAGTTTTGCTTTGTGAGTATGGAGAATAAGACAGGTTGAAGACTTAGCCAGCTAAGTACAGGGAAGAAAGGAGAGAGTCCTAGGAGAAACCTAACAAATGAGACCTAAGGAATTAGGGGACAGTGCTGAGGGAAGAAGCCCAATTCAGGCTGCATTACACAAAAAGCCCAACATAAGAGGTGAAAAGGATCCTTAGTCAACTCAAAGGACAAATATGATCAGAAGTTGTTCAAACAATCAGAATACAGAAAGGGGATGTGTAAGAGTGCACAAGTGTGTGTGCAAAGCATGTGAATATGAATGAGATACTAGGTAGGAATGATCTGCAGGCAGACAGTAAGATTAATTCTGTTCTTTCTCTGCTAGGCACTTCTCTTTACCCACACAGATGAGCATGATACAACAGTAGCCTTTTTAGAAAATAGCAAATTTGCCCTAACCCTAAAATCATATTTTCATTCAAGTTAAAAAAAAAATCAACAAAACAAAACAAACAAACAAACAAACAAAAAAAACAAAAAAAGCCACAACTTTTTAAAGGAAAAATCTTGAACACACAGACAGAAATTTTGGGAATAAATGAATCAATAGAAAATGCTGCTTTACAAACATCTGATAATTATCAGAATTAAAAATTTTACAACAGCCCATGGACATCAGGTAAACTCTGATAGCACATTAAAAACAAATCTCCAACAGTCATTGGTGTAGAACGACCAGGTCTTCATTTCATCAGTAAGTAACACTTAACTCTAAAACCCTTTGGTAACCTGAGATAATAAGGAATTACAAGCTAATTTAATGGACATAGTATTAATTTTGGATTTATGCTATTATGCATTGTCATCCAATGTTAAAGTCTTTAAAGTTTATTAGATATCTAACCATAACTAGTTAGAGATGATTTACAGGGCTTTAAGTTTTGGAAAATCTTATACTGATGAATATTAAGATTGTTACAATTCTTATTATGTCACTACTAGCAATCACTGGTGTAGTTTATTTTACTCTTAAGATTAACAGATTTTCTTTTTTTCAAAATGTATTTATTATAGTATCTAAGTACACTGTAGCGGTCTTCAGACACACCAGAAGAGGGCGTCAGATCTCATTATGAATGATTGTGAGCTGGATTTGAACTTAGGACCTCTGAAAGAGCAGTCAGTGCTCTTAACCACTGAGCCATCTCTCCAGCCCCTAACAGAGATTTTCATACTACATATTGCTAAGAAAATTAAAAATAACAGCTTTTGAAATGCATAACCTTCATTACTTGTTTTTCTCAGTTTCTTAATGTTATCTCAATCTAAACATCTAAACACTACACAACATATTTTCTTTCAAGAAAGGAACCTTACATTAATGACTCCATCATAATAAATGTTTCTCAGAGTTTTAAAAGTAGAAATGCTGAACAACCTAAGTAAAAACAAATGAAATTTTAAAAATGGGAAGATATCAGAAAAACTTATCAAAATTCAACAACTATTTACTATTTATTCCTCCCTTTCTTATCAAGTTTTCTTCCTAAAGAAAACTTATTTCAGTTAACAGAGCATTCTTATTACCTATAACCTTATGAAATCTTATTCTACTCTGTTAAACAATTTACAAAATTAGTCCCAGATAAGCAATATTAACACTCTTCTTAAGTTGCAGTCCTTGTTAAAATAGAATAAAATCTTACTGGCTACACATATGTCATTTACCATTTCTTTAGGGGAAAATACCTTCCCATAATACAGTCAGAAACAGACTATACATTAACATTCACAGGGGATAAAAATTACTGACATACAGTAAAATTCAGACTCTACTTGGTTTATACTTTATTTATGTTGTCAAAGTGTCTGTTTTGATTGTTGTTTGCTTGTCTTTAAATAGCCACCATGAACCTTGGTACATTAGTATAAAAGTTTTGGGTTTTTATTCAATCACAAATAGACTTCCTAATATGCCCTACTACCTTTGTACCTCAATTTTTATCAAATTTCCCTTTTACTGGTGTGAATACAGAAGCGAAAAATGCCAAACCCAACCCCAGTGTACTGAACTTAAAGTGGAAAACAAAACCAAAAGTTAAAAGCCAAGATTCAACCCACTACTGAAAAACAGATTCCCAGCCTACTGAGTAAGACAGATTCATTCATTTATAGTGTGTGAGCTAATTTTTAATTTGACCTGTAGCCATCTGAGAACTATTTAACGTAGTTTTTCTAAAGACACAATGGGTCAAGAGTCCAAAAATACTTCTCAAGTTGAGTATTGAGCAAAAAAAAAAAAGGAAAAAAAAAGAAAAAAAGAAAAAGAAAAAAAATGCTGGCACACTCTTACTCGCCTTAAGCAAATCATATTTGATACCTGCTCGTAACAATATAAACCCACCTGCCATGATGTCATCCAGCGTGTCATTGAGGGTCTGAGCAGGGCTGGCTACCATTAACCCTTGTTGTGTTTCAGTGAGAATTCCTTGCCCCAGCCCTGCCAACTGTGCTTGGCCCAGTACTGGCTGTCCAACTATCACTCCTTGAAGTTCTGTAAGATTTGCGATGGACCCTGGAGGCAAGGGACCCGTTGCCAGAGGCAAAGCTTGAGGCATCGCCAGAGGCTGGATTGGTGCAAACCCCATCTGAGCAGCAGTCTGCTGGGGTTCATCTTTAAGCAAAACAGGATCCACTTGCTGGAACCGTGCATAGTCTCCCTCGGAAAGCTGCTCTCCAACCCCAACAGAAGTGAGTAGTCCCAGATGCTGGCAAGACTGCTGCTGCTGCTGCTGAAGCTGAATTCGTTGAGCTTT
Organism: Mus pahari; assembly: GCF_900095145.1. Classification (NCBI taxonomy): domain Eukaryota; kingdom Metazoa; phylum Chordata; class Mammalia; order Rodentia; family Muridae; genus Mus; species Mus pahari. The sequence goes on from NC_034602.1 coordinate 78,946,460, forward strand.
AACTTCTAGATACTGCTTTTTAAGCTGCTGCTGAGTTTTCAGTTGTAGCTCTCGCTCTACTTTCTGCAGTTCCTCCAGAATCTTTTGTTTCTTCTGAATTTGTTCCTCCCTCGTTTTATTCAGCTCCTCGATCTTCTCCTTGGTGAGTTGGTCAGCATGAGCCAGCTCCAAGGACTGCAGCTGTGCATTTTTTTCTATGGCTTCTTTTATCCTCTGTTCCAGTTCTGTTAACTTTCCCTGAGCCTCTTCTACAATGCTCTCTGGAGACTGATTGGTGATGTAACCCTGTACATCCTGGCTGTTTGCTGGCAAATGGCTGTTGGACTTTTGTTTAGAAGCAGCTGTGTGAAAAAGAAACCCCCTCAGAAGTGCACGTGAACGGCATCCTCATTACAGAGTTACTGTTGGGAGGGTTAGTGCCAACAGTTATGCACCAAGCTACCATATCCATGAAGGTGAAATGTACTGTTAAGTAGTTAAACACAAGTCCACCTTCTCTATCATAAATATAGAATGTATGTATTTTATGTGCATAGAGTAACATCTGGAAGTAAAGTTCAGAATTTTATAAATACCACGAGGCTACAATTAGACACTAGAGGGATGTAAGCTGTGACACCTAAGTGGTGCAGTTTACGTCAAGTCTAAGGCTACGTGTAGTATTTCATATGGTCAGAATGTAGAAACTCATCATAAGATCAGAGAAATGATTTTCCACACTTAATAAAACATCTGTGCCTTTTATAAACACACACACATACACACAAAGAGAACCCAAACCACTGAGATGTACCAAGAAATTAAAATCCAACTAAAATATATGTCTTCGTTGGAACCTAAAATCTTTAAAGACTGACAAAGGAAAGAGATAGAAATTCGCATATTCACACAGCTTCCTAGCCAATAGAGAACTGGGATTTAGTGTCCCTGGAAGAAAAGATGCTGGACTATGCCATCCTCTGTTACCATCTGACAGCCAGGAAAACAGACTGGTCTGGCTAACAGGTTTAAACCAACCGAAAAGAATGCCAAGACAACAGGCTGCTGGTAGGTGACCTAAAAGAGCTGCTGGGAATGCATAGCATACTTGTTGGTAAAAGAATACAGGTAGCCAAAACCACGATGCAAAAAAAATAAAAATTAAAATTAAAAAAAAAAAATCACAGTTTCTTCATGTAAAACTTTTCAAAGGAAAAACTGACTGAAACTGGTAGTTGGAGATATACTTAAGAATAGGCATGGTATGACATACACAAGTCAAAAAAAAATGGACCTTGGTATTCTAAGATATAGTGAATATGTATCTTACATATCTTTGAATATTAGGCTGAGGAAAAAGTATCCAAGATATAAATCTATGTTAAACCAGTTTTTTACATTGAATTTTAATATTTGATCCAACTTCTTAATCTTTACTGCCTCATGTCACTACAAAGAGTTAGGTTTAGTCAGTAGTCAGAACTCCATCAAAAAGAGCCTCTGAATCTCTTCTGAGTTCCTCTTAGCACCTATTTTCCCTCCCAGAAACTTGTTTTTTTCTCATTGGTTTAAAACAAACAACAAACAAAAGACATTAATGATACCAACTTAGAAACTTCCTCGTTGGTGAAAATAATTTTTAAGTGCTAGCTTTTATTTTCTTACTTTCACCTGAAAAACATTACTGATTCCGACTTAGTAACTGCATTGTTATTGAAGAGTAAGGGCTGGTTATTCTTTTATTTCACCTGGACATGTAAGAAACAATCTTTGGAAGTATAACTGACCTTTACTCCTAACAGGAAGAGTAGCAGCAACGTTGGCAGGTGGTTTGTCAGGCTCCTGAGGTGGGACAACCATGGGCAGTGCTTGAACTGGTACTCGAGGTGCCTAAGGAAAAAAGATGATAGGCATTCTTTAGTGTTCAATCTATTATCATGCTAATAAACTGCAGAACTGTTAAGAATGTAATATCCATTTCAGACAATGACATATTTACAAATTACTTTCCTTAACATTCTTTGATTTTTAAAAAGTGACTATGAATTCAATTGTTATTCCCGATCATAATTTAAAAAGGAAAACATAATTCTACCATTCTAAAAATAAAATGTTATACTATACATTCGCCTTGGCATAATTATACAAAGAATGTTTAAAAACAAATAAGAGTTTATATGAAAAGTATTTAAATGAAAAGGAAATATGCGGTGCTTTAGTTTTGAATCTTACCCTATTTAAATCATGGGCTGGGGGAGTTAGCTGAGTGACGTCTGGCGGAGGGGCTGCAAGTAGATTATTGGGATAATCTAAAAGATAGCAAACAACACTCGTATGGCCACCCTTTGCTGCTTCTATCAACATGGTCGAGCCATCCTAGAAGAATGAATACAGAAGTGAAATAAGCACACAAGAAAGCAGTTAGGTCTCAGATAATAGGTCTCTAAGATATCTAATACACAACACTTCTTTTTGTATTAACACCAGGTAACTTAATACTCAGAATGTCATTAAAGGTATAACTTATACATGAAAATTTTATGATGTTCAAGATGAAGAAGTATTCATAATGCTGCCTTAAACACTTTAGTTACCTACTTTTAAACGGTGAGTAGGGTCTGCCCCATGAGCCAAAAGTAGTTCTACCACTGCCAAATGACCTCCTGCACAAGCCAGGGACAGTACAGTATGGTCATTATTAGCTGTGGTTCGATTCACATTTGCTCCTAAAACAAAAATGGGGGTGGGGGTGGGGGGAGAACACATTAGTAGAATGGTAAAAAAAAGTTTTATTCCTTATATGTACATGTATATATGTGTGCCTATGTGTGATTATGTGCCCCATGTGCTTACAGAGGACATTGGTACCCCCTGAAGCTAGAGGTACAGGAAGTTGTGAGCTACTTCATGTGTGTGCTAGAAACTTAACTGCAAGTGCTCTTAACCACTGATGCAGTCTTTCAGCACCAACTGGTAAGATGTTAGATTACTTAGTGTTTATGCTTGCAAGCATATTTATAGCAGTGGACATGTAACACGGTGTGCGTGTGGAAGCAGGACATCTCGTAGAAGTTGATTTTCTCTTTCATGCATGTGGGTTCCAAGCTTCAAAATCAGGTCATCTGACTCAGCAGAAATACCTTTCCCCCCTGATATCCACTGACTCATTTTACAGGCTGAGGACTATGAAAAAGGAGATAATCATAAAGACTAAAGAAAATGGGGCAATGAAACCTCACACATTCATTACCCAGCTTCATTGATTATAAACAGCCTCTTGTGTTTCAAAAACTTTCTTTTCTCTCCTATACAAAATTATTCTGAAGCAAATCCCATGAAAATATATTTCTCTCATAAATATTTTAATATGGGCAAGTAAAGATAATACAAGGTTGTGTCATACCAAAGGCAATTACCATATTAAAAAAGTAAAATACAGGGACAGAAAACAAAGTGGCTCACTCAATGGTTAAGAGTACTTAAGCCTCTTCTGGGGAACCCAAATTTGCTTCCCAGCCCACACAACAGGCTTCTCACCTATACCTCATGCCCTCTTCTGGCAGCTGTGGGCACTGCACTCGTGAATATAAACCACAGGCAAAACCACATATACATATAATTTTAATATACAGAAATAAAATCTATTTTAAAAATGACAAACACAGTATTCTATGGGCTAAATACATTAAAAACTCACAAGGAATAAAAAGACCTAGCAATGCTTTTCTCTCATCTTTCTGTATTAAGTGAGAAGAAAGACCTGGTAAGCTTTCCCCTCAGAGAGTTCGAGGGCTGGTCTACAGAGAGCGAGTTCAAGGACAGCAAAAGCTACATGTGTTCCAAAACCCTGTCTCAAAAAAGAGGGGCTATTTGGTGTTATAGTAGTTCACAATCATTATATATGATGAGAAGTTTATTACTAATGTGAAGAGCATCCTTTTCCATGAGATGTAACAACCACAAGATGTTCTTTAGCCTTCCAATGTCAATATGCCTTAGCATACATACAGGTAGATAGTTCACACAGAATCCCTCTATAGAAGTTTACCTTTGCTAATTAAGAACTGGACTGTGCAAACATGACCCGCTCTTGCAGCTTTCATTAAAGGAGTTCTACCACCTTCTGATTCATGTTCCTGTTTTAAAACAAAAGCATAAAAACCAAACCAAAATACAGTTGATAACTAAAGTGAATACTCAACTACTCTTTTCATGAAAATCAAAAGGAAAAGTGGACTTACTTTTGAACATATGCCACATACATACGTACATACATACATACATACATATATGCACACATATGTATAAATAAAGATGTGTGCTACTGTAATAATTTGAAGCCTAAAGTTGGTGATTACACACATCTGTAATCCTAGATACCAGGAAGTAGATGGTCAACCTACTTCCATATCTCAGGTATGCACTGGATATGAAACTCCTACTTTAGTCTTTTGAATGCTCGATTATAATCTCAAACACATAGTACTTTATCACTCTATCTTAAAATAGAGTCTCATGTAGTGAAGTCTAGTCTTAAACTCCCTGTGGAATTGAGGTTCCATTTGAAATCCTAAGTGCTCCAGTGAGAATAGCTTTTCCTTCACACAAAAGAACTTGACAACTTCTAAGCTCTAAGACTTACTCTGACAATTTTTTTTTCCAATTATGCATTTCTTTTGTCACACCATTTCCAGGCCTCCTTTTCCAAACCCCATGCAGACAGTAACTACATCAAATAACTAGCTACACCTTCTAACCTTTTATTACTTTCTGTTCATTCCCTATGACATTTCTTAATAACCTGCACTGAATGAACTTACAATATATTTTACCTCCCTAAGTAATCTATGTATACAAATACTAATGTTTCTTTTTCAACACTTTATGGTGCTTTATATACAGTCAATTTTTTCCCCAACCTACAAAGAAATGCTTATGTCACATTTGCCTTAAATAAACAACTAAGGAAAATTAAGTTGTAGAACTATCCCTAGCAGAAAAACTTTCTGCATAAACAGAAATGAGATTAGTGAAATGAATAATACTATAAAAATAGGAACAAAGACTAAAGACTAAATAATATGTAAAAACAAACAAAAACCAAAATACCCTGACTGAGTACATTTAAATAATAAGGGAAAAGCTAACAGAGTTAGGAGAACTATGCCTTTGAACTGATTTCTTGGCTCTGTTTGATTGGGGGGGGGGGTTTACCATGTACTGCAGGGAAACCTTGAATTCAGGCAGCCTTGGCTTAAAGGTTTATGCATCTTCCTGCTTTAGCCTCTGAGTACATAGGAATGTGCTACAATGCCTTAACTCTTTTCTTATTTTACAGACGAAGATTTAAGGGACAAAGCTTACCAGATCTGCACCTGCCTGGAGTAAGACGTCTGCTACATCCGTATGGCCATTTTCACAGGCATATGTTAAAGCTGTGTCTCCTGTTGCTGTCGTTGCATGAACATTAGCTCCTGCAACAGTTACATATGATTACTTACAACCTTTTTTTAAATGAACATAAGCCTATTTCTTCATGATAGTCCCCATCTCCTAAATCAGACAGAATATCCATATCCATGTTTTTAATAGAGGGTGTGAGGGAAATCTGCAAGAAATGGCTCAGCTAGTAACACCACTTGCTGCCAAAGCCTGACCACCCAAATTTGGTCCCCAAGCCTACCATAACAACCTAAAACATATTTGGATGCTGTGATACTTATTTACATCATACAATATATTCCCAAATTGAAAACAAAAAGCATACCTGCAGCTAGTAAGTATTTCACTAACTCCAAGTGACCTTCTTGAGCAGCTTCCATCAAAGGAGTAGAACATCCTAGTTCTATATCAGCCCCAGCCTTAATCAGAAAGTCTGCCACTTCCAGAAAGCCTCCACAGCAAGCCAGGGTCAAGGCAGTTTCTTGAGTTTCTTCTGTCTGTGCATTGATATTTGCTCCTAAAATAAAGATTCTGCTTAAAGGAAGTTCATGTATTTACTCAGATAAAAACAAAACATAACTGTTTTCTAATGAAATATATCTAAAAAAATAAAGATCTCTCTTCCCTACTCTTGGCAATAAAAAAATAAAAACAAAATGTACATTCATTGAGTCTGTGTTGAATAAATGTAGTTGTTATATCTGTTTTAAAAAGTACCAGTAATAACTAAAAGGAGTCATAACATTACCGAAATTCCCTCCCATAAAGAGGGTAGGTGATAAAGATACTTTATTAATTACAGTATCGATACAACGTCAATCAGTTACAGTAGCTAACATTTATTAAGCCATTACGATTTCCTGGACAATATTCAAAGTACAGACTGTGAAGGTACATTTATATACATAATTTGAATTTAGAGAAGCAGTGTTGGAGAATGAACCCATGGCCTGCCATATTAGGTAAGTGTGAGCTGTTGGGGGGTGGGGAACAAGTCCTTGAGAACACTGAGTGTACTATACCCCCGAGCAACATATTCCTAAGGCCTTATGTTGGTTTTATTTTCAGCATCATTTTACATAAAGCTGCACAAGCTGAGGTTAATTCTCTTAATTGAATTACCATAGGCAACACCATTACCATCATTACTCTCACCACACCAGAGTTGATTTTAATTAGCACCATATGACAAGCACTGTTGTAGAAGCTTCCTGCACCACCCCCACAGAAACAAAACTGACTAAAGTAACAAAATTACCACCCAGTGTAAATGACTCACTTTTAAAAAGAACCCACTTTTCAAAAATCTGTACCTTAGAGTTCTAGTCAAAAGAACCTATACATAAAGACAAGAAATGTGCCCCTTGTATTAAATGGATCAGATTTTACAATGTTAAAAAAAAATACTTTTGGATGAAAAAAAAATTCAATAGGAAATTATCATCTAAATGTAAGATATTTAAACTACTAGACCATCTCTCTTTTTCCAGAAGATCCCTCTGGTGTGAGAAACAGTTTCTGATGTACCTGTTGGTTTTCTGTGCTTTGTTTTTCCTAGATAGTGTCGCCATATAAGCCCTGGCTGGTCTCAGCCACCTATCACTGTGATTACAGTGTGTAATCCTCATCTGGCCTGCTGTACATTTCATGGCATAACCTTCACAGCAGTGTTTCCCATGCTTCTCCATCGGGCACTGCTTCTATCACACACTTCCCTATAGGTACGTGTTCTACCTCTAAAGAATTCCCTCATTACATTAGGCTTCAAAAACTATACCTCACATTACCTTAAGAAAAAGTCAATATGAACTTGATTTTTGTTCTTTTATTTTCTCATAGCGCACAAAATTGGAAGTTCTACACTGAAGAAAGTTCTACTTCATTTGTTTAAACGGGGTATGTGAGTCATTTTACAGCAGACAAAGTAGAAGTTTGGCAGCAAAGAAATTCAACACTAACATAGACTTGTGTTCTTTAGATTTGGTCTTTAGTATTTGCTACATGTGCTTACCTTGGCCAAGAAGTAATGCAACCATTTCTTCATGTCCTTCACGAGCTGCCTCCATCAAAGGAGTATAACCTTCATCATTGACCTCTTCCAGGCTAGCTCCTCTTTCAATAAGTAAGGCTGCAAGCTCCACATGTCCTCCACATGCAGCCAAAGTCAATGGTGACTCAAATGAATCAGCCGGCATGTTCACCTGAGCACCACTGTCCAGGAGCAACCTAGCTACTTCAACATGGCCATCCTATTTATAAGCAATTAAAAATGAAATTAAGTCAGCACCATTTAAAAAAAAAAAAAAAAAAAAAAAAACCTTCAAATTTAAAAACTTCTCAATTACCATACATTAAAGTTTGTTGATGTTCACTCACAAAAGAATAAATCAACATCTGACACTTCAGTAATTAAATGATGTGTTGCCAGTACCCTTCTTTCATACAGAACTAAAAACTAGGAGCTTGGGGATTTAAAGAAAATAGAGAAGAAGGATGCCTGTAACCAAGAAGTGCTTACCAACCATCAAGAAAATAATGGCAAGTACATGAACTAAGACAAAACTAAGGCCACAGAGAGCCTGCAGAGCATGTTGGACAATTAACTGATTAGTAACAAAGCTCAGATAAGGAAAAGCAAATTTTTCATAAGATCTTAAGAATGAGCAAAAAACTATTGATTAGGCAGGCAGAAAACAGCATCTCAAACACCGTAGAATACAATGTACCATGTGTTAAACAAGCAAATGCAATGTGCACATGAGGATTCCTTTGTTGTTCATTATTTAAACACAAGTGAAAAGAAAAGAAGGTAGCTTATTACTGGCAACTACTTGAGAATTTCCTTTCCGCTGTTTTCCTTTCAGTAACTAGTTTCTTTTAATCCTTCATATACTTCCTCAAACCTTGCTCTAAAAGTCATATCCACCCAGACCTAAGAACAAGACATATCTGAGCCCTCTAATGTCTTATTTCCAAGTAACATTACTATTTTAGCAGTTTTGAAATGCTTCCCATAAATTCAGAGCTTCAAGTTTTTAGCGAACTCTCCAAATGCTTGGCTCCTATTCATGCACCTTTTGATCACATCCATCTGCCCGAACACCCACCCATTATTATTTAATGTGACTAATAACTGGGATTACAAGTCCATCTATCCATCCATCCATCCACCCTCCCATCCATCTGTCTGTCTATGCTTGCTACCTACCTACCTATCTAACTATATTATTTATCGAGACTGAGTATCAGAAATTCATGCCCAAATATTTGTGATTTTTTTTTAGTATATGTATTTACAGAAAAATTCCTCTTTGTCTAAATACCAGGTATTTTTGTGGTATAAGGTAGTAACAGTGACTGAATTTCCTTATCAGAGAGATTACTGAAAACATCAATATTGTTGCTGTCTGTTGGTCTCATATGATCCTTATAAGAACACCAGACAAGGAACTCAAAAGCTCCAACGAAATTTATACATGCGAAAAAGAGAAATTCATTAAAGCAAACACAGGGCTGAAAATAAAAAAGCAATATATAATTCAAGTACTACATGACAACTGTATAACATTTCTCATAAATCTTCCTATAGTTTTTTTTTTAGATACATCTCTTTTGTGAAGAAAATAAATTTAAGATGCAAAAATATTTTAAGAGTATTAACAATTAAAATTTCAAAGACAAACTATATACAATAGATTTTTATATTTTGCTTTCAAAGATGTGTGTATACACACATGCATGTATATATACACTTGCTTTTTTGGTCCTCTTTACATAATTCAGGCTGTCCTGAAACTCACTATGTAGACGATACTGATACAGACCCACTGGTTTCTGACTTCTTACTGCTGGGATTAAAGGCAGAAATCTTGTCTGGCAGTTCTTTATATTTTGACAGAACCTTGGTTGAGCTGGTACTCAACTACATAGTCCAATCTTGCCTCAAAATAGCAGCAATCTTCCTGTTTCAACTTCCTAAATGCTTGAATTACATGTGATCACCAAGTACAGCTTAAAAATAACAGTTCAGCTGAGATTCTGTTCCACAATAAAGTAAGACAAAATAGAGTTTTTGCAAAACAAGAAAGGCTATTTACTTCCCAGTAGCTCTCCCACTCCCACTAGAAATAAAATCTACTTTGTATGTGCATTTTATCCATCTTACCATGCAAGCCTCCATTAGAGCAGTGTGCATTTCATCTGTCTTATGTTCTTGATCAGCGCCTGCTTCCAAAAGAAATCGCACCATCTCTAGATGTCCTAAATCAAAATTGTGTTGGATTACTTACTTATTTTCAAAAACTATTCTTAAAATAAAAGTGATATATCATTTTTGGTGCAGATAAACAAAGATACTACGTCCCAAAATCTCAAATGATCTTTCTGTAAAAAATTCCCTACCACACTTTACTTATTTTTACATTTCTGCCATTTTCAATTATGTGTCTGTACTCTGATTACAGCGCCCATAGAGAGCAGCAGAAGCTATCAAATCCCCTGCAGCTGGAGTTGTGAGCTGCCAGACAGGTGCATCCACACTGAAATCAGGTCCTCTGTAAGAACAGCCATCACTCTAGCTGCAGAGCCATCTCTTCGGCTACTGTGCTATATTTTATGTATTTTTCAAGAGAAGTAGCCTGGAATGAAAATCATTCAAGCTGTTACCTCATGAGACCAAGTGCTTAAAATTACAACTAACAAACTTTTCAGGGGACTCTTATTTATAACTTGTAAACCACATTCATGAAAACATTGTTAAAACATCATTGAATTACATGCATTATTTTATTACTAATACAAATGAAAGAAATGTACAGTTTCAAAGAAACTTCATATTTCAGATCAAAAAGTGACTAAAAAGTAGACCAATTTGTAATCAACTAGAATTAGACCAGAAAGGAAAAACTCAAACAGCCCTAGACACACTAAAACAGGACAGTGAGCATACTATCTACTCCATGGTGATTAGGCAGACTACCTCAGCAGTCTATTGATACTCAAGGCTGGCTGTGTCTATACCTTTCCTATCTTGCCAAACTCTCAGGAAATCCCACTAGAAACAAAAGAAACAAACAGAGTTCACTGATCCCTGTCAGTATTCACGGTGCATTCCACTAGCTTAATTTTCTAACTAGCTTCAAATTAAAGTTTGCGCTCAACCTTAGGTGCTCTCTAGAAAGTAGAGTAGGCTACAAAAGAAAGGTGAGAGACACGAGCTGTCACAAAGTGCTTTAGCCAGCTGGGAATTAAGTAATGCAATGGAACCAGTACTGGGTTCAAAAGTGTTTGTATAAAAGTTGTCCAGTCAAAGTTCCCAAAGCTTAACTCCTCTAATCCTTAATGAAGAGCAGCCCTTGTGCCTAATTATAAGGTAGGATAGGAAGGTAAGTGACTTCAACTGTGCTGGCCACATGAGAACCTGCTAACATCACATACTCAAAATTAAACAATTTAAATCTTAGCTATTTAACACATCAATATCATTGGGTCTTATTTTTAAAGGAAATCAGTTCTAAAGTCATTACAAGCTCTTGACCACTCTTAAACGGCAAGGGAATAAAATAGGCTGAGTATGTGATCAGAGTGAAAAGGTTAAGCAGGCTCTCAATAACAAGCTTACACAGAAGAGCAGACCTGAAGAATCTTTAAATTTTGTATCCCCACTTGCAAAACCTTTGTCTTAATACTTCAGATCAAGACGAAATGGTGTTTTATGAGCTAAATGTGGCATGGTATAGATACAGGCACAAAGTTGCATGGCTCATTTTTAAGTTCTTTAAAGAAAAAAAGTGGGGCTGGAAAGATGGCTCAGTGGTTAGGAGCTCTGACTGCTCTTCCAAAGGTCCCGATTTAAAATCCCAGCAACCACATGGCAGCTTACAACCATCTGTAAGGAGATCTGAAGCCATCTTCTGGTATGTCTGAAGACAGCTACAGTGCACTTAGAAATAATAATAAATCTTAAAAAAAAAAAAAAAAAAAAAAAGGAAAAAAGAAACACTTTATAGCCACATATTTGTCATACCAGTAGAGTATGAGAACTGTGACTCTTTGGCTCTTTTAAATCTCTAATATTGATTTCTTATAGGTGGACATATTTGGCCCACCTAAGAATCTGTATTCCATATTAGTAATATTTTCACATTGGTTGGCATTTAATTATCATGTACCTTCTTTAAAAAGGTAAAATGCTTCCAAAATGTAAAACTGTCAAAAAGTGTAATCACATTAAAATCATCAGCTTTCTGATAAAATAGTTGGATTGTCACTTTCATTGACAATATTTACAATGCTGAAACTATACAATATTAAATATAAGTTATAAAACACTTTAAACAAATTTACTCATGTCTAATAACACTATATACTATGTTTTACTGTTAATTTAGAAACTGATTTTAATTTCACTATTTCATTTAAAAAAAGATTTATATGATACCTTTATAACAAGCTAATGTAAGGGCGCTCTCTTTAAATTCATTGGAATGCGTATTGATGCCAGCTCCATTTTCTAGCAGCAATCTGGCTACTTCCACATGCCCAGCACTTCCAGCTTCCATAAGAGGTGTATGACCATTCTCGTTATGGTCCTCAATACTAGCACCGGATTCCAAGAGCACCTTTACAACATCTACGTAGCCTCCAGCACAAGCATAGGTAAGGGCTGTGTTGCCTGTTTAGGTAAGAAAACAATGAAAAGATGTTAATGTTAATATTACTCACAGACATACAAACACAAGCATGTATGTGCACCTCGACCCAGTAAGATGCTTCTGCATGTAACTAGACATATCACCAAGCTAGATGGCCTGAGTTTGATCCTGGGGGTCCACATGGAGGAGGAGGAGGAAAGAACCTAACTCCTGGAAGTTGTCCTTTGATTTCCCCACATGCACCATGGCACACGCAGGCATGCACACACATAAATAAAAATAAATGTAAAGCTTTTTTACATGAAACAAATTTATATTACAAAAGCTAATGTGGAAAACTGTATCCATAATAAACACTAAATAGATACATATAATTTCATTCCCTGGCTGTACTTTTTTTTTTCTGAAATCAACTTCCTATCCTCCCTTTCTATTTAAACACAGTATCAAGCTGTGCCTCCTGGTATGGGTTTTGATCCCAACTATCAGAAGGCAAAAACAAAAGGATGGAAAACCTAAGGCCAGCCTGCATCACACTCTGACTCTAAGAGAGCCTAGAAAGCTTGGTTAGTGCCTGGCTTACAATGTGAATTACAAGGCCTCAGACTTGCTTATTTGGTCAAAGCTTGCCTAACAGGTGCAAGATTCTGAACTCAATTCCTTGTAGCACCAAACAAAAGAAACAAAATACATGTCAAATTACAGAAAAATCAGATAAACTTATCAAGATTGGAGAACTGAGAGATGACAGGGAAGCCAAACCCAAGATGCCACAACAAAACAGCTATGGCAACAAGACCTGAACAATAATTCTAACAGACGTACTAACACGGAAATAAGAAATCTCAGAGAATCTCAGCCCTAGACAAAGAAGCGTAGGCAACGAATGGCTGCTGACAGTGAGAGCCAGCCTCTTCCAAAGATGGGCCCTCTAACTGGTTATCTAATAACAAGTGCACCGCTAAAATAATAGACACACACCCACTACATGAATTCAGTAAGCCATATTTATATATCATACATATATTGGTAACATTTAATAATAAAAGAGACTGTCAGTTTGAAAGTGAGTGGCAAAAAAGGAATGTTGGGGGGGCAATGGAGAGAGGGACATAGGATGGTTTAGAAGGGAAATGCAAAGTAATGGAGACAGGACTGAGAATGTAGAAGTAATGTACTTATATTTTAATTTGAAATGAAAGAGGAAAAAAAAGTCTTTGAGAATTATAAGTGAACTGTGACTTTCTTGAAATTAAGTTTCCTTCTGAGATTATAGTTAACTTTAATCAGAAAAATGTTTCATAAAGCATTATTTTTAATAAATGGTATTATACCCAAAACCTCTCATATATAACCCACACGCTAACTGATCAATGTCAAATGATTTCACATTTTTATTTTTTGGAACATGTTGTGCAGTTCAGGCTAGTCTCAACGCATAGAACCTTTCTGACTCAGCCTCCCATGTCCTAGGACAACAGGCATGAGACAAAACAATGAGCAAAAGATTGCCTGCTTAGTGATTAAAAACTCCCCAAGTTAAAAAAGACCCCAACTTGGTAAGTAAAAAAGTTTAATAAGAAAATTATGTAGACTTTTATTTAAAACACAACTAAATTGGATTTTTTTTTAATCTGAAGAAAACTCACAAAATACAATTTCATATAAATGTTAGAGCCAGAATTGACCATAGAGAAACTAGAAATAGTTTAAGCTAAAATTGGGGGCCATTGGACCTGTTTTTATAATTTTTTCATTGCCACAATTTAGCAAAATTAGGAGAACATGGTAAAGTTCTTGTTCTTCCTATTCTCCCTATTGTGTACTTGTAATAAAAAGGAAGCCAGGTTTTGAGACGTGTAACTCATACCTTTCTACAACTACAGAGCAGTCTTTCACACCGAGTGCTTAAATTAATATATTTTAAAAGAACCTAAGAGTGTCTCATAAACAAAACAGGAGATGTTTCTTTATAGTATAAATTATATGTTAATTGTATAATATATAATTATATGTCAATATAAATATTAAATTTGTATACTTAACCCTTATAGAAACTATTCAAATATGTAACACTTCTAAGAAACTGTTAAATCTTTAAAAGGGAATAATCACATAGAAAACTATTATTAAAAGGGAAGCTATAAGCAAATGAAGCTGGAACAGAAGCATGCATGACCTGTTGAAGACTGTGCATTGACATCAGCTTTATGAGCTAGCAGCAACTTCACGATTTTGACATGTCCTCCATTAGCAGCAGCCATTAAAGGTGTGATGTCACCTTTGATTCCCCTGTCCTCCACATTTGCGTGCATTGCCAATAAAACCTTAACAAAGAAAAAAATAGAATCTAAAGATTATTAATAAAATCTGAAAGTTTTCAACATACTTATTTATATAATACCTACATAAACTAGTAAAATTCCTGAGAGTAACAATGTACTAAAATTAGGTTAATGGACAAAAATTCATTCTTTTCTTAGTAAATGACAGATTTCTGTTATTTTCTGAACACAAACCTGTGCAAGCTCATAGTATCCAGCAGAACAAGCTAGACAAAGGAGGCTCTCCCCTTCCTCGGTGTGCTCATTCACACTTCGACCTTCAATGAGTAATTTCCGCACAGCATTTACATCTCCTTCTGAACAGGCTTCTGCCAAACTGCGGCTACAATGAGAAAGTGAAGAACACTATCACCTCAGGGGATGACAGAAAACCTGGATCATACCAGTAGTGGTTTTCAGGTCATCTAATTAAAATTATCACTATTCTAAAAAGTTTTCAGTTATGTACAATCTAATGTGGAAACAAAAATAGACATTAAACCTTTGTTCAACTCATGAAAGTAAAAAATTCATAAAATATGTAAGACACCTACTAATTATAAAAACCTACCAGAGTTCTTTCATCCATAAAAAGAGTATCACAAGATGGAAGCAAGTAATGTTAATAAATGATTAAATGGGGAAGTATTTACTTCTATAATTGCCTCAGTCAGTGTTCTTCTACCTTGTTCAGACAGGACAAACTAGCAGGCCCTCAACCTTCTGGGAATTCCTGAGCTGGGCTTTCCTTGTGCTTGGGTAGTGGCACGCATGTCCTTACCCTTGCTCGGCGAGAACTTTACCCACTGTGCTATCTCCCCACATAGCGTTAGGTTCAGGTGGAGGAGGACATGCTCAGATGCTTCGTGCATGCGCCACAACACATCCATACTTTATATAGCAAATATGATTTTCAGTATAGAGCACTAGAAAACCTTAAAATATTACTTGTACTGAATCCTTAAGAAGACTAAAATGACAGATACAAGGAATGAGACCCAAGTTAAAGTCTCCTGACCTGACATTCAGATTATTAGAAACAAGATTTATGATTCTTTTAAAACTATAGAAAACAAATACTGGTGAGATGGCTCAGTGGGTAAGAGCACCCGACTGCTCTTCCGAAGGTCCTGAGTTCAAATCCCAGCAACCACATGGTGGCTCACTACCATCCATAAGGAGATCTGACTCCCTCTTCTGGAGTATCTGAAGACAGCTACAGTGTACTTACATATAATAAATAAATAAATAAAATCTTAAAAAAAAAAAAAGAAAGAAAACAAATACTAAACCTCATCCTTTAAAATGATCTAAATTATACAAATAAACTGAAAAAAAGTAATACATACAATTGATAGAATAGCAGTTACTTCTTTGTCACTAATACATAAAAAGCAACCTAAGTAAATGAGAGGTCTTTTTGATTTTTAAATTTTCTGTGTATGTTTCTGTGTGTGCAAGGCACTGGTGAGAGATGTCAGTGCCCAATGTGGGTGCCAGGTACTAAACTCAGTGCTTCTGAGGAAAGCAGCAAAGTCTCTTACCAGAGCCACCAGCCAGTCCCTAACTGCTGCCAGCACTTCTTAGAAGACTGGTGCACACTTCACCTGTTTGAAGATATCTCTCTCAGCTTACTTATAGAACTGATGTTAAGAAAAAAAAAATCTAGCCGGGCGTGGTGGCGCACGCCTTTAATCCCAGCACTTGGGAGGCAGAGGCAGGCAGATTTCTGAGTTCGAGGCCAGCCTGGTGTACAGAGTGAGTTCCAGGACAGCCAGAGCTATACAGAGAAACCCTGTCTCGAAAAAAAAAAAAAAAAAAATCTACACTTTGACAGGTATGGTTTTTCGGGCATATACACAAAAAAAAGGTATCATGCTAAGCAGACACAGTATCAGGCACAAGAAAAAAAAGCGTAACAGATATTAGTTATTTTCATTCCTATGAAAACCCTGTCTGCATGGACCACGACATAAAGCACTCACTTGTCCGACTGCCCTGCATTTACTGTACTCTCAGCTCTCATCCGGGTAAGTGCAGCAGCAGCTTCATCCAACGCACAACTGACAGACGACGTTAACCTGCGGAGCACTTCAGGGTCTGCAAAGGCTTTACCATCTGCCGTCGATAACTTGCCTATTCCTGTTCCAGTATTTTCACAGCAATATGGAAATACCCAAATAGAAACAAAGCAAAACTTAGGTTACTAAAACCTGTATGTTAACAAGTAACCTTCGTATACTATACTGGATATATCTGTCTCTAATCTTTAGGTAAATAACTCTCCTTGAACCTAGAAGTTTTATCCATGCCTTATGTTCTTGGATACATGATCTAAGGCATGCTATATCAGGTGTGCATCTTTAGCCCATGCTCAGACACATAGGTATCTTCTCTGAAATATCAGAATGTCTTTAGGAGAAAACTTATATTCAGAGATTGTTAAAAGCTGTAGATACTGAATCATTAACTACCTACTCACTTTTATCACCACACGCAGAAAATAAAGTCAATATAGAAGAGAACAGAGAAAAGAAAAAGAGTTCAAGAAAAATTTTTGGCTTGCTGATTCCACAATAGCCAACAAATTTTACTTTTTGGAAAATGTCTACTTTTGCTTTAAGACAATGGACTAAAAGAATACAATAAAAAGAAAATCTATATAACCATCTCTTAAAAACTTAGTACATATGGACTGGAGAGATGGCTCAGCATTTAAGAGCATTGGCTGCTGTTCCAGAGGTCCTGAGTTCAATTCCCAGCAACCACATGGTGGCTCACAACCATATGTAATGGGATCCAATATCCTCCTCTCATCAGAGGAGAATGACAGTGTACTAACATATTTAAAAAAAAAAAAAAAAAACTTAGTACATACATTTATTATATATACTCAAAATCTAAAACTATTTAGAATAGCAAAAGAAATAACACAAAAGCAGAAATAGCAAACATTTGAATGAACATATAGCTGTTACTTTTCTAGATAGCCCTAATAAAGCAAGCTTACCATTCCTAAGATCATTATTATTTCAGGCCAGGTTCTCCATGTGCATTACCTATGGTTAAGGACACTGGTACTCTTGCAAGGGACATGCTTGTTTACCAGTGCCCTCATCAAGCCCTCACAGACCCTGTACGCCCAGCTCTAGGGGAGCTGACCTTCACAGGTACTTGTGTAGTATGGCAAGACCAAAGATGTGCTCATCTAAAGTCTAGTTTCTGGACATACAATGCAGGTAACATATACAGGCATTAGCACTTAGGAAATACCATTATAAGCCCTAAAACTAACAGAAAGGCCATGAAGATAGTAATAATAAGCAGGTCTGCAAAATAACAGTATTTTATAAAAATAGAAAAGGCACAATATTCACTAATTTTATGTTGGGTTCATGAGTTTATACCAGTTTGCTTTTCTGTCTATAAAAAATATATATCAAATATTGTAAAACCAAAGATAAATCTGAGAAGTATCTATGAGTTCACCAGTAACAAGATGTTTTCAGCAGTCAAACTTCATTTCTACTCATGAAAATGTCCAAAAAATAAAAACTGTCCTGGTCTAATAGGATTGAAACCTTACAGTATAACCTAATGTCAAAGGTCACACTGTAATCTGAAGTCTACTATGGCACCACTGAAATCACTTTCATGGACTTCAAAGTTGAGAATTACCTCCAGTTTCATTGGCTATCAACTCTGTAAGAAATTCTACTCAGAAACAACAGGAATAAGCAGGGACAAAACAAAACAGACTAGCAGAAAATGATCGCTCACATGAAAGTAATAAAAAATGCTAATTTGAATGTGTAAACTCCTAATAAATTCTTCTGCTTTGCCACCAGGGTCTTTACTTTGTGCTCAGCCTCACCCTCCTACTGCTGGCCAACGGTGGACTGCACAGATCCACCACCATGCATGTCCATAAAGGTCATTTTTACTGGATAATCAGGAGGTACCAAAAATATTAATAAAAATTAATTAACCCATGGTAAATTATGGTGATCTTACGTTAAGCAGTGTGATGGTCTGAATAGGACCTTATAGACTCATATGTTTGAATGCTTTTCTCATAAGGAGTGCCAGTTCTAGGAGGTCTAGCTTTTGGAGTATCACTGTGAGGTGGGCTTTGAGGTTTTACAAGTTCATGATACATAGGCCCTGTGAGGTGCACTGTCTCTTTCTTGTTGCCTGGAGATCAAGATGCATAACTCTCAGTTCCTTCTCCAGGACATGCCTACCCAACACTGCCATCCTTGCCACCATGATGATACTTCTGAAACTAAGCCAACCCCAATGAAATGTTTTCCTTCTAAGAGTTGCCGGAGTCATGATGCCTGTTCACAACAACAGAAACACTATGACAATTAGCAATAACCACAAATAGAAGGAAATAGTATAATATACAGCCAGTTCATTCTTCCTAACTTCAAATATTTAATAAGCAGAACCACAGGAGTACAAAAGTTAGCACAAAGGATTCATTACAATATCTAGGTTTGACTTAAGGATAAGAGAGAATTGTTTTCTCCCTTTCCTCATAGACTTTAAAATAAATAGAATGCAAAAGGAATTTGATCCTTGATAAAACTAAGATACATCTTTAAATCTAAGTTAGTACTGGAAAGGTAAATAGAACAGACTAAGTTGATACACAGCTAGTAAAGAGTAACAAGGTGATCATAAACTAAGGACTTGAGAAACACCAAACTGGATAGGACCTCACTGGGTAAGGAGAAACAGGGAGGAGGAAAAGGTGAGGTCCTCTACGCTGAGTACCGCTACTCTGCCCTCAGCCTCCTCTCTACTCTCACAGGACCAGAATGTTGGCAGTCAAGCTTATTATGCAAAGCCTAAAACTTGCAAGCATGTCTCTCAAAAAGTCCAACAGACTTAGAGGAAAGAAAGACTTACATACTAATAAATTAGTGATCCCAAAGAAATAAAAGCTTCTGTGTGTAATCACAGCTAGGAAAACCAAAATGTTGTCCCAAGATTAATAACACTGTTACACATATCCTATATACTATTGTTTATTTCCCTTGGGTTTATTTTTTTACACGTTTTTAAGTGTTTGGCTGTATGCAATGTATGTGTATTATGTGCATGCATGATGATAAAAAAAGGTCACAAAATGGGATCAACTCCCCTGGAACTGGAGGTACAGTGGTTGTGAGCCACCACTTAGGTACTGGGAAATAAACCCTGGTCCTTTTCAAGAACAGTAAGTGCTACTAACCATTGAATCAATTTCTACAGTCTACCTCCCAAAACTACACATATAATAAAGTTTACTCCCAACATAAAGTTATATCAAACAGATTATCCTGGTGAGTCCAAACCAATCAGAAACTCATGGACAGTAGAAAGAATTCTTTGCCTGGAGATAACAAAGGCAAGGAATTCAAAGCATAAGGCTTTAAGATGTAGAGGATCTATGGATGAAGCAATGTGTATAACCCTAAGAAAGCAAGGGGAGATCCAATTGAGTGTAGGTGGGGCAGAATGATGCTCTCAGAACTACCACAGCCAGGAACTGATTTCTCTCAGTCAAAATAAGATTAGAAATAAACTTTCCCCACAGTAGATAGGTAAAAAACTTAGCACAGGTGGCTTCATTCTACAAGATCTTAAGAGAATTCAGCCACATTATGTCCTAATATCTGATACACAGAAATTACAAAGCAAATAAATAATGCTTCTCATGGCTGCATAAAAATAAATTATAATAATGCAATAGGTAATCAGTGAATATATCATGATGTAAAGCATCACTTGACAATAGAGATATGTATTACTTTTGAAATCTGTTTTCTATGTCATTGCTACTGGTTATAACAGAACTCAGGGTAAAAGAGTTTTATGATTTGAAAAGACAACCCAATGCAAGCAGTTTTCAAATGGCACCAACTTCTCCGAAAGCCTGAAAACAAGTGGTAATGTTATTACAAATGTAATATCAAACTCCAACTGAAACACAATGAGTTTAAAAATATGTAGTAATGATTTTTTTAAACTAAACTTCAACTCGTAAACTATTATGCATGAGGATAGCAAGACATTTTCACAAGATCTCAGAAAATTTAGCCCTTAACAAGAAAAATAAGGGAATAAAACAAAGACCACCACCACCACCACCACCAACAACAACAACAACTACATCAAAACCAACAAAAAAATCTGAACATTTCACACATCTTTCTGGAGAAAAGTGTTCTAGGGCTGTAGAAATGACTCAAACAAACAAAAACAAAACCTAGACAATATAAAATAACTCATCAATTTTAAACAATGACAGGATATTTAGAAATATTAATAGTAAAGTTTTACTAATTTTCCCCTTGACTGTCTTTATGGCTGTCTTTTTAAGGAACTCCTTAGATACATATGGAAGAATTCATAAATGAAATCACATCAAAGTTAGACCTATATTCAAAGACATGAGGAGGGCTGAAAAGATGGTTCAGTGGTTAAGAACACTGGCTGCTCTTCCATAGGTTGAGAGTTCAATTCCCAGCATCCACATGGTGGCTTACAACCATCTGTAATGGGATCTGATATCCCCTTCTGGTATGTCTGAAGAGAGCTACAATGTACACATACACATTAAACAAACAAACAAACAAACAATAAATACAAATAACAAAAAACTGAATGAAGAGTTAAGTTCCATATTAAAAAAGAAAAAATACATGAGACTATCAATAGAGTATAATGAGTAAGATAAAACAAGACTACAAGTACTTTTATGCTTACTGAACTTGAACATCACAATCAGAAGGTTTGTTACGGTATTCTAAGTTTTTGTGTGAAATTTTCCATTAAAAAGGAAAAGGAGGAGACTGGAGAGATGGCTTAGCAACTAAGAGAACTGGCTGGTCTTCCAAAGAACCTGAGTTCAATTCCCAGTACCTACATGACAGCTCATAGCTGTCTGTAAATCCAGTTCCAGGGGCTGACAGCCTCACAGCAATGCACATAAAGAATAAAATTAAATTATTTTTTGAAAAAGGAAAAGAAATGGAGAAGTAAAAATCAGAATGAGGAGGAAGAAGAAATAATATACATAATTCTCTAATTAAAATGATGTTCTTAAGGAGAAAATAAAATCCACTCTATGGAAATAACACAGTTTAAGAATATAGCCTGCACAGCCAGGCGTGGTGGCACACGCCTTTAATCCCTTTAATACTCATTAACTTTGATACTTTTTAAGGGATAAACTAATGGTATGTACTTACACTTTATGAAAGCCCATGTTTTCTGGGCAGTGGTGGCGCATGCCTTTAATCCCAGCACTTGGGAGGCAGAGGCAGGCAGATTTCTGAGTTTGAGGCCAGCCTGGACTACATAGTGAGCTCCAGGCTACACAGAGAAACCCTGTCTCAAAAAAAAAAGAATATAGCCTGCATTATACATGGGGGTAAGGCTGTGCCATCATAAGTTAAAAGTTTCTCTCTAAACTATAACCTAGTTTCATGTGTGCTGTGTGTTAAAGATATTAAAATACAGTTTATTCATTAATAATAATTTAGTCAACAGCACTGTAATAACCTATGCTTTACTGAAATCTTACCTAATATGTTTTCCAAATAAAACACATTACAATTTTCTTAGACTAAAGAACACTACATAGCATTATGTCTAGAGGCCTCTTTGGTGTGCTAGGCTAGGCTGGCCTGGACTGAAATAAACTTATAACAAGCCTCCTGCCTCAGCTTCCCAAATACTTTACTTAGATTATTAGTCACCACACATGGCTACAAGGCCATTCTGAACAATGACATCTTCAGGGAAAAAGTATAATATGAAGAACAGAATGTTTAAGCAGACCTGATCAGGTATGGCACAAGCAGAAGACAGAAAGCAGCACTTTAACTGTGAATAGGGGAATTGCTAGTTTCCACTGCTGTGGACATGCCAATTGTGAGTACTAATCAAGAGTCTTTAGGAGGTACACAAATTCCAATACTATTATCTATTAAGTACTGAGAATCATGTATATAAAAAGTCCTTTTTGGTATGGCTAAAAAGTGGGATGTAAAGTTTACATCGATTTCAATTCAATTTAAACTTTATTTAAATTTACCAATGTTAATCTACAGTGAATTTTATCATGACAATGTTTTTAGTCATGACACTACCATTGAAATGTAATTAATATTTATGAATGGTCATTACACAAAACATACAATAGCACACTTACAGTTAAGTAGCAAGATGTGTAGCTAGGGATAACAAAGGAGACCTAACTATGAAGAATACACAGCATACCTGCAGCTTCCAGTAAAGCTTCCAGTCGAGCCTGTGTCTCTGGATCTACTGTCCTGAGGTCAGCACCGTCAGCAGTGCCTGATAGAAGCAACTTGGAAGCTGTTTCCAGCATTGGATTCTCCAAATCATCCTGGTCCAAAATGAAAGATTCCACCTAAAAAAACCACAGAAAACAAAACAAAACAACAAAAAAAGAAAAGGACAGAAAAGCAGGGAGGGGAACAAAAACAAAGTAAGATCAGAGGTAGAAAAATATATTAATTACCAATGATAAGTATAGTAGAAATACTAAATAAATTCAAACATCTAAAACCCATTGTTTAAATTAAAAAAAAAAAAATCAATGTTGACGATTTAAAGAGCTCATTATTTGAAGGGTAGTGGTGGCACACACCTTTAACCCCAGCACTCAGAAGGCAGAGGCAGGCAGATCTCTATGAGTTTGAGGTCAGCCTGGACTACGGAGTGAGTTCCAAGACAGCCAGGGCTACACAGAAATACTGTCTCAAAACAGAACAAAAAACAAAACAGCATAACTCTATCCAACTGCAAGCCTTTTATCTCCTCAAATCATATGCATTCTTTCAAGTTTTAATGAGATATACCTGAGCTTGTGAACAAAAATCCCGAACCCTTCCCAGTTCCAGCTCCTTAGGGAATTAAACACTTGACTTTCCTGACTTTTTGTACTTATGAAGGACTGAAATTCCACACACTTCATACAAGAGCTATTATTAACTGGTGTTTATATGTTAAATACTGAACTAAAATATTATAGAAAGTACACTTATTAGTATCACTAATGATTTCATCAGAGAAGTGTAACTGTTGGGAGGTTATGAGGCTTAAGCAAATAAGATTTTTAAACTTATAACAATTTATGCCTCAAAGTTTAACTTTATTTCATTATAACGAATATCAATTTAAATAGCAGGTTCACTTTAGTCACTTTTGAGAATGTTAAAAATCCAAATTAATAGTGACAGTTTGCCAGTTGTACTCTTCAGCAACAAATAACCATGTTGTGGAAATATTTTCTTAGATTTCAAAAATTAATGAAAAGAGGACTGTAGAGATGACCTAGCAGTTAAAGTACATAAAGACTGCTCTTGCCAAGAACCCAAGTTCAATTCACAGCATTTACTTTGGAGTTTACATAAACTTAAACCTATACTCCTGTGGACATATCCACATATGTAGACATATAACCATTTAAAAAGTGAAGTCTGAGTATTTTATTTAACTCCACGTGTACAGCAATGAAACATGTTTGTCTACTTTGGCGCTATAACCACAGGGAAACATGTATTCATTTCTGCTTTTACAGCACCAGTACAAATCAGCACGCTAAGATCAGCTAACAGCATCTTAGTACTTCTAAGGATAACAATTGTGACCTCCTGATGGCCTTACATGATCTTTGAAAGCCTGAGAAGTATAGCCCACCTGTTTTAGATATATTCGCAAGAAAGAAATGAGAGCAAATTGAAAGAAATTTGAGGTAGTAAAAACCCACCCACCACAACAAACTTTTAGTTAGTTAGTTAGTTAGTTAGTTTGTATGGTTGGTTGGTTTTGATAGTTTGGATATGCTGTCAAATCCACATCAAAATCTTGAACTCAAGAGATCATACTGAGAAGCAATGGGAACCTAAGCAGACAGAACCATAGCCAGCAAGTATCTTAAGGTGTTCCTACATAGTTCTTCAAAAGGACAATAAAAACAAAACAAAAACAACAAAGTAATGGGGTCCCAGAGAGATGGCTCAGTAACGTACACTAGATACTCTTCACAGGATCCTGCTAAGTGGCTCCCAATCACTCACACACACACATACACACTCACCCACAAGTGTGCGATCAGGTCTACTATCTAAAAAGACAAAAGAAACAATGCACACAGCCAAAATAACCAATGTGTAGAAGATGAGAGAGGAAAATAGAATGTACCACTAGCAGACACACATGCAATTTCAGTCAGATGTAAAAACGAAGAACTCACAGCAGGAGAATTAAGGTTATAGGTTGCAGGGAGGTGGCTTATAAAGTCCCCTACATTATAATGTATCATTGCTAAGCCTAATGAAAACTTATCAAGAAAATTGCATTTTACTCAAAATGAGGGATTTTCTTTCTCATTATCTAACTTCCTTGTTACAAGCATGGCTAAAAGATACAGGAGTGTAGAACAACAATGTCCTACAGCACAGGAGAACACACAGCAGGGAAAGGAGTAGTTGTACAAGGCCTATGAGATGGCTAAGTAAAGGCATTTGCAGCCGAGACTGGAGGGCTACGACCAGAGCCCATGTGTTGGAAGGAGAGAATCATTTCTCACAAGCTGCCCTCTAACTGCCACATGTTCATCATGACGTGCTCCTCCACCCCATATCAATAATTTATTCCACGTATGTGTATGTGTCTACATGGTTTCTATGCTCTGTGAAAACAAATGTTAACTTACATGTACAACCAACAAGTATAATACTCAACTTTAGGTAATCATGAAACTGTAGTAGTTAAAACAGAAAAAAAATAGAAAATTGCCAACCTAGACAGCAGCTTGAGTTCAATCCCTGGGCTTGAACTCTAATCTCCAGAGGCCCATTGTGAGATCCACCCATCTACACACACACACACACACACACACACACACACTCTCTCTCTCTCTCTCTCTCTCTCTCTCTCTCTCTCTGA
>NC_034602.1:78972862-78975337 GCF_900095145.1 Mus pahari
CAACTGAAGCTCCTTTCTCTGTGATAACTCCAGCCTGTGTCACGTTGACACAAAACTAGCCAGTAAAAGCCCCAACTAAATGTTGTCCTTATAAGAGTAGTCTTGGTCATGGTGTCCATTCACAGCAGTAAAACCCTAAGACAGAAATTGGTACGAGGGGCTAGGGTGATAGGCCTGACCATGCTTTTGTTTGGAAAAATGTAGATCTTGAGACTTTGGATTTGGAACTAGTTAGGAATATAGAACACTTGCTGGGAGCGATTTGAATTGTACGGACCTGGTCCAAGAGGTTTCAGTGGAGAATTTCAATATGTAGCCTACAGACTGTTTTGTAGTATTTGGGTAAACAATGTGGCTTCCCCCCCCCCCCCTTGTCTGAAGAGTCTGCCTGAGGTAAAGATAAAGAGACTCAGATTAATTGCATTGAAGAAGGAAGTCTCAGAAACACCAAACAGAGACTTTGTTTTCTGGCTAAGTCTCATGAAGAGCTTTTTGAACAAGTATAGCAAACTTAGAAAGGAAAAATATAAAATATACGGTTTGAGTATTAAAGGGGCACCAGGAAGTGATGGAGCTGAATCCTGTGTTCAAGGATATCAAACTGAATTAAGGGAATGTGACTTTGGGGCAAGATCATATCCAGCTAAGTTTAGATCCACGTATGGCGGTACACACCTTTAAATCCTAGAAGACAGAACCATGCAAATCAATGTAAATCTACAAGACAAGATACAGGACAGCCAAGTTTAGGCAGTGAAGGACTTGGAAACAGAAAGCTGGTGATAGCATAACAGAACAAGGGGCAGGCCAGGTTCTAGTCCCAGCAAGCAGCAGAACTTGGCACCTTCGGCCATGTGGCTTTGGAGTCCAGAACACAAGGGACTACTGGGGCAATTCACACTGGTTAGCTGGAAATAAGAAATCAGTGGTGATGAAAAGGAGACCAGCATCATTGAGGTAAAATCTTCTGGGAAATATTTTCTGAGACACAAAAAAAGCTGTGTTCCAGAGATAACCAAGGTTGTACCTTGTGTTGCACCTGTACTTGGTAATGTATAAGAGTCACTCAGGTGGTATTGGCCCAGTAATGAAGGGGTCATGCAAGGATTTGTAGCTTGGCACCATGAAGAGAGCCCAGAAGAGACTATTGGTGAAGCCTAGTTGTGGAAGACCCCAGCATACTGGAAATGTTAGTACCATGGGATGATCATCAAGAACAGCAGGGACAGTAGAATGGATCAACCTCACTTGGGAGTGCTACAGAGAGCAGAATTGGAGAAGTGATGCCAGCCCTTTGGAGGAGCCCAGAAGATCATGTATGGATCCCAGACATTGAAACAAGAAGCTGTGACACTGAAGTTGCCTTGGAGACCCAAAGATTTTCAAGATGCCACAGCCATAGGATATCTCCTAAGGCATGTTGCTAACAGGGAGTGGATCCAGCCCAGGAAAAGAAGTTTGTTGCAGTCAACAAAGATGAAAAAGGAGCTGAGAGATCTGAAGACAGTTTTGACATCTCACTCAGAGATGCAGAGTCTGGAGTTTGCCTAGCTGGTTTCCTGTCTTGATTCCGGATTACAGTTAAGTGATTGGATGGATCTCAGAAGTGACTTTGAACTTTGGACTAAATGTACTTATTATGTTATGGCTAGATTTGGCCACCACAGACTCATGCTTGAATAAGTCTATGGGGGAGAGGGAGTAGCACTACTAGAGATGTGGCCTTGTTGGAGTAGGTATGCGTCACTGTAGGTGTGGGCTTAAGACTCTCACCCTAGCTGCCTGTAAGTCAGTATTCTGCTAGCAGCCTTCAAATGAAGATGTAGAATTCTCAGCTCCTCTCAGTTCTGCCTGCATCATGCCTGCCTAGATGCTGCCTTGATGATAATGGACTGAACCTCTGAACCTGTAATTCAGCCCTAATTAAATGGTATCATTTATAAGACTTGCCTTGGTCATAGTGTCTGTTCACAACAGTAAAATCCTAAGGCATGTGCTTTTCCTAATAAACGCAGATAAGATGACATGAGAGATTTAATCTTATAAATATTCAAAATAGCCTCTTATTCAAATTTAAACTAGATTATGCATGTATACCTCCATACCACATAGTGCAGAATAAAAACTGAAATATATTTCCACGGAAATCTAACTCATTTTATTATATAATTTCTATAAATAAGTCTTGACCATAACCACGTTTTAGAACATAAACATTTTAAATGATCAAAATAAAAAAATTAAACAGTAGTTTAATTTTTGCAGCTTGTAAGTTCAATTCCAGCCCCTGTTCCTGTACTAAGTAACCACTCTGGCACTAAGCCATGCACTAAGCCTTTTAAATTATTTTCTTTCTTTAAATAAAACATGGGCTTTATTTATTTATTCATTCATTCATTTATTTATTTATTTATTTATTTTGAGACAGGGTTTCTCTGTGTAGCCCTGGCTGTCCTGGAACTCACTTTGTAGACC
>NC_034602.1:78975367-79009990 GCF_900095145.1 Mus pahari
GAACTCAGAAATCCGCCTGCCTCTGCCTCCCAAGTGCTGGGATTAAAGGCATGCGCCACCACTGCCCAGAAAACATGGGCTTTCATAAAGTGTAAGTACATACCATTAGTTTATCCCTTAAAAAGTATCAAAGTTAATGAGTATTTAAGTATACCAACTACTATATCTAAAATATTGTGGATTTATTGTTAGAACTGAGTAGTATTTCATAAAAATGACAATGCAACCACTGCTTTGTTTCCATTTTGAGAATTTCATACGTAAGCACTGCATTTCCACCACTCCTGTCTCTCATTCTGTAACTTCCAACTCCTCCAGTGTGTCCTCCAATCATCATGATCCTATCTTATTTATTAAGTCAGCATCACACGCAAATATACATATGACTGTGAGACTATTTCCTCTTGCTCATTATTTACATACGCCCACGGCTGACCACTAGGGATGGATTGAGTAAGTGGGAGCTTGTCCCCGGAGAAGAATGAATCTGCCCGCATTAAATTATTGACAAATTTAAAAAGACAGAAAGCTGGAAAAGAAAATTAAAAGTCTTAGAAATAAATCACAGGTCTAATTCAGTGTAACAGAAAAGGAAAAAATAAATATCAAGGATCCTTATATATAAATAGCAGGTTTTTAAATATGTAGTGGAGAGGACCAGTTAAAACCTAGATCCAACTCATCCAATACTCTTTCTACCAAAAAAAAAAAAAAAGGAAACCAAAACAACAACAACAACAAAACCTATGCCAGAATAAGAAGCTGTATGTTTATAAAGTACTAAAAATTCTAACTTTAAATGTTTCATTTAAACATCAAGGTTCCTAAATGACTTCATCACCAATGACTAAAAGTAATAGTAGTACAATCAAACATTTTAGGCCCCGATGCACCATACAATGTGCAGCATCTCTCCTAGGAAGTACTGTTCTTTCAATAAATTCTATTCATTTCTATTTGGAGACATATCTGACAGTGCCATGTGTAGAGGTCAGATGACAACTTGCAAATGTCAATTGTCTTCTTGTATTATGTAGGTTCCTGGGATCAAACTCAGGTCATCAAGCTTAGCAGCAAATGGCTTTAACCCACTGAGCCATCCCTTCCCTATGAGGTTGTCTTGACACCACCCCTTTCCCAATAAATAATAATTTAGTAGGGCTTTTAGAAATGAAATAACACAGTTTTGAAAATCGTCATAAGGCACACCAAGAGATGAACCTTTTTTTCTCAACCTAAGCACTACAAGTACTCTGGATAAAATGTCTTTTCTCACCAGATGCCAGTAGTAATTTAACAACCAAACCCAGACACAGCCAAATGTCTCCTTGGAAAAGAAAAACTACCTTCTCAATTCCTTGCCCCACAAAAACAAACACACAGACCTGAGGAGGTAGCAAACCTCTGAAGAAAATTGAAGCAAACATAAATCTAAAATGTACAACAGTTTGAGTAAAACCATCTTCTACTTCTAAGCAGAATGGGAGCAAAGATTAAAGAATTGTTCTAAGTTAACAAGACTTGAGCAACAACAATAAATCATAATACAGATCCTATCTGAAACCTGGCTTGAGCCAGCCAAATAGCGAAAGAGGGCATTTGAGATATGAAAAGGAATAGGAATTTTTTTTGAAAACTTACTTTGTTTTGCTGATAGTCTCATGTATCTCCAAATGGCCTCAAACTCACTTATTCAGCCAAGATGATCCTGAACTTGGATAATCCCATATCAACCTTCCACGTGCTAAAATTACAGATGTATACCACCATGTCCAGTTTTATGCAATACCAAGGATCCAACTAGGTATTTATGCTTTATGCAGCAATGCTTTATTTATATTTAAACTTTACAAATGTATATAAATATAATTAATATATTTATCTATATTTAAGCTTTATGCATGCTAGGCAAGCACTCCACCAAATAAGCTTAATCTTCAGCTCTAGAAAATGTTGAACGTTCAATTAGAACTACATATATGTATAATAAAGGCATTTTGAACTGGTCTCTTTTTGTGTTTGTTAAAGTCTTAATTTGTAGTGACTTTACTGCAAAAACTGCTTCAGTTTTGTTTTTTAAAAGCAAGTATTACTTCTATTAGGTACTAATAATTTGTATATATTTGGGTATATGTCTATATCCATTTTTTAAATTTTTTAAAAATTATATTTTCAAGACAGGGTTTCTCAGACTAGCTCTGGTGGTCCTGGAACTCACTCTGTAGACCAGGCTGGCCTTGAACTTAGGAGATTCACCTGCCTCCGGGTACCAAGTGAAGGGAGCAAAGGCGTACAACAGCACTGCTAGTTTCAGTGGTAATAGTATCAGTCTATTACATTTTCCCAATGAAAAACACCAATGTCACCAAAATAGTTAAATAAAAACCAAGACATTTTAACAATGGTAAAATCCAAATAGATGCTAACACTATTTGACTCCTTAAATCCTTTTATACTCAAAACAAAAAGACATGTCATATGATAATTTGAGGTGGCAAAACAATCTGGACCAACTGTGAACATCAGTGATTTAAGATAACTCTTTTCTCAAAACATACTCTAGGAACCTTGTGGATAAATCCAAAGAATAAGAAAGTAGTATACTTTAATTAATGGGCATTCACATATACCAACTCCACTCAGCAAACATTTGCCACCAATTATACCTTGTATTCAAAGCAATAAGCTAGCTATTAAAAACACAAGAGTACTTTTATTATAATCATTGTCTTCCATAAATATGCAATACAGAAAAACATGTTAAGTGCAAAGGAGTATGAAATATACTTTTAAAAAAAGAACATTGAATAGATAGGAAGAAAACAATTCTCTACAAGCAATGCTTAAGGAATAGGGAACCTTTATACAGTGCTGAAACATTCAGTTTATAAAACCTATCGAAAGACTTCATTTAGGCAAAAATTTTCAGACACATAATTAAGATTCCATGAAAAGTTGTTTTAGATAAATGTGACTTCAAAGATGAAACCTATTAAGAATATTTTAATTAATATATTAAATATAAAATGTGAGTTATGATAGTAGAGAAGCCTTGGCTATGAACATAAGTATATTCAAATTGGGAGTATGTGAAATTCAACATTCTGCATTTCTTTGGGCAGTACTAGTCACCATTATTATCAATTTTGTTCTCTTCTGGCAAAAGTCTACACTTTGAACCAAAAATGTAGGCTTCAAGAAAAGAACCTCATATTTTGACTAAAAGGCTCACTAAACTTTCCAGGCTAGCGAAGATGCCTCAGCAGGTTAAAGTACTTGTCTCCAAAACTGAAGATCCAAGTTTAATCGCCAGGACCCTCACGGTTGGAAGGAGAGACCTGACTCCCCAAATCACTCTCTTGTGCATCTGTACACTCAACCAGTCCATCAATAAATAAACATTAGGGAAAAAGTCCCTTCCTTTGGTTTGGTTTTGAAGTTCCTATGTAACCCAGGTTGGTCTAGAACTCCATCTGGCTAAGAATGGTCCTCCTGCTTCCACCTCCTCTGTGCTGACACTACAGGTATGTTCTGCTGCCACCACAACCTGCTACAAATGTCCTATACAACAACAAATTATTCAGCATTTGCTCCACAAGGTGTCTACAGTTAAAAGTTATTTGTCTCTGATGAATTTTTTTATGAATCTACTTTTAGTATCTGTATGTGATTCTTATAATCAATTTGATAATTTCAATGAAAAAAGGGTGTATCTATATATATATAGAACCTCTAGCAACTATAACATTTATATAATAAAACATAAAAGCATCAGCTATTTGAAGCTGTGATCATGAACTAAACCCTTAACTCAAGATTCTCTATTTAGTAATATTCAGTATGACAGGTTAAATAAACATAATTTAACATGTTTCTGAATATTGATAGAATTTATCATTAAGAAAATATCTTTTGCATATAAAAGATACTAAAAAGCAACACAAAATGGCAGATATAAAACTTTAAGGAATGAAGGCCAGCATGGTAGTACACACCTTTAGTTCTAGCACTCAGGAGGCAGAGATAGGCAGATCTCTGTGAGTTCAAGGTCAGCCTGATCTAACAAAGTAAGCTCCAGGGATGTTACACAGTGAAACCTGTCTCAAAAAACAAACACAAAACAATTTTAAGGGACAAATCTGAATCTATAATGTTATGACAGTGGCTGATTGCTAGTGATAACATGCCTAAAACAGGCTAGGCAGTAAAGTGGTATGCCACTGACCTAGCCCACATATTCCCAAGTAAAATCTTGTTTGATCCTAACTTCTGTCTTTCAAAGCCAGAAAAAAAAAAAAAAAATTATTTGCACTTCCCAGTTACTTGAATACAGTGAAGAGACTCATTGTAAATAAGTTTAGTCATTACAATATTCTTTTACACATGGTCCAGTACTTTAAGAGTGAGACTTCAGTAAAATATTACAATTGTTAATTGAGTTAATCATTTTTAAACTAATATAATTCCAAAGATTTTCAGCAGTAAAATTTTTTTAAAACACTTGAAATCTTATAAAGTCAATGGGACTAGGAGGTGGCTCAGCTTGCCCCCCAGAACCCACAGGAAGGTAAAGAGAAAAACAACTCCACCAAGTTGTTCTGACTTCCACATACATGAGGGAACAATGGTGTGCTCACACACATCACACTCATGCAAACACAAACACACACAAATATTTAAAAGAAAATTTTTTTTCGTTAAAAGAGGGACTTTCTTTCCTTTCAGCTCCCACCATGCCACGGAGACTAGTGAAGACCTGGAAATTTTAGGACCTCTTGAGCCATGGCTGCCAGAGCAATCAGTAAAGGCCACAAGCACCTAGAAAGATGGGGGCGGGGGAGTGCTGGAGGCGTGCATTGCAAGATCAACTTTAACAAACATTACCTGGGTGACTTTTGGGAAAGTTGGTGTGAGGAATCACCACTTAAAGAAGAACCAGGGTTTCTACCCAACTGCCAACCTATCCAACTTGTGAACACTAATCAGGAAACAGGCTCATGCTACAAAACAAGGCTGAAGCTGTTGCCATCGCTGATGTGGTGCGAGCAGGCTCCTTAGACAGCACATCTTGTCACAGCGAAGGCCAAATTCTTCAGCGAAAAGCTGAGAATAAGATTAAGGGTGTTGGGGCTGGAGAGATGGCTCAGCGGTTAAGAGCGCCAACTGCTCTTCTGAAGGTCGTGAGTTCAAATCCCAGCAACCACATGGTGGCTCACAACCATCCGTAATGAGATCTGATGCCCTCTTCTGGGGTATCTGAAGACAGTTACAGTGTACTTACATATAATAAATAAATAAATAAATAAATAAATAAATAAATAAATAAATAAATAAATAAAAAGATTAAGGGTGTTGAGAGGTGCCTATGTCCTCTTGGCTTGAAGCCACAAAGAGTAATTAAATGCTAGTATTTTCTACGCAGGCTGAGTATATAGGTTCTTTGGTGATGGGTCAGCTGATTAACACTCAAGAATGTATGGTGGAGAGACACAGACCAACCTCACATCCAAAATACTTCAGGACGTGTGTTTACTTCCAGTGGATTGGATTCCAGAAAGCAGAGGTGGAATCCTAAGTCACTGCATACAGTCTGAGTCTTGATATTCAAAGAACAGATAACACTGTTATCTCAGCCTAATTGTATCTCTTAAAAAGCCAGAACAAAACAAACAAACAAATCTAGAGAACCAGGGAAAGGAACACACTGGCGCTACAGATATGGCTGAACAATTAAAAGCACACACTGCCTATTCCAGAGGACCCAGGATAAACCAGCTCCCCACACCCTACAGTAGCATGCTGTTCATAACCACTTAACTTCAGGCCCAGAGCATCCAGAATGCCTTTGGTTTCTGCAGGCTCCCACATTCACCAGACATGAACACATATACATGTTTGTTTGTTTAAAGAGGGGTGGGAGAGTTCAAACATTTTTAAAGTAATTTTTAAGTTAATGAATAGCACGACTCATAGTTTTGAGATAGAAGTTAGCAAAATGAAAGTGAACATGACTAAATAATTTAAATTTCAAAAGTTTGGAAACAAATCATTAGTAGTCCAGTCCTGTATTTTTACATTTGAAACTATTCATATCACAAAATAGTATACTTTACTAAGATCTATTATGTAAGAATGTGCTAGTAACATAGCCTTCTTGATAGAAGTGACACAAAACATGACTTCTATTCGTAAGCTTTGAGGTACTTATCCGACACATGTCAGTCAAAACCACTAATGTCATCTATCATTAAGTTTTTAAAAATTATAAACTTTACAAAGTAGACTAATCACGTTTAAAATAAAACAAAGTTGTATGGTCTAAAATTTCAAGTAGATTTTTCTATAACACTCTTACCATTTAACACACACAGAATAAAAACTTTTAAAGAAAAGGGGTTGAAAATAGATGAAACAGCAATCACAATCAAAGGATAGTAGTATAAGTTACAAAATAACACAAAACAAGTTACACAGGAAGATTATCTTATTATGCTGGCTGACAGTGAGCATATCCAGGGTGGTTCAGTCATGAACATACAACCTACTACAACTATATGAGCTAACCAAAACAAAACACCAATATGGCAAGTTTTCCATATACCTCACTAAGAAAATGATGAATCTACACATTTTGCAATGGCACAGAGCATTCAGAAATAAAATTATAATATTTACAGTAAAATAGATGGGGGAGATATCTGATCATATGTTAGGAAAAGAAGAAAAACTCAAAAGATTTGAAAGAGATGACCTTGCAATTTATGTATGAGGTTAAATTAAGTTCTTGGTCAGAAAATAAACAGAATATTAAATATTAATAGCATGACATTCTATTTGAAATTTTTAAAAAAGAAAACATCCACTAATAAGAGAAAATAAAAATCTAAAAAGAAATTATTTTCTGAAAGATTTGACCAAAATCTTTTTCCTTAAAGAAAAAAATTAGAGCTTTAAATCTAAGATTTTAAAATTACAAATCAGGATGTACAAAGCTAAGACAACTTGTAGGATGAGTCCAGCAAAAGCAAGTGAAACTCTGTCAATTGTCATGGACAAAGTTTCAAAGAACATGCAAGAGGAGCAGCATGCTCCAACAAGTACAGAAGCAAGCGTAAGGAAGATGGACGGCATCCTACAAAAGGTTGTTATTAACACTGCAGTATCATAATAATCAACAAATAGGATATCTTACTTACAAAAGCCAGAAAATACGTGGGAATACAACCAAGCTCATCACACACAGCCCTATAAAGAAGCCCCCTACACACCAAAGTAAATGCAACACGCCTAATACTTTTTTAAATAAAATAAATATACTAGCAAATGCTATCAGTACTATAAAAATAGCAAATGCTATCAGTACTATAAAAAGAAAGGGTATCCATAAGAAAGAAGATACAAGAAATTCCAAAGCACAGACTGTTTTCTCCCTCTGTGGACTGCTTTCCCCTCCCTATCCCTGCCCTCTTACCTTCCTAGCTGGCATTACAAGCCAAGTCACAATAACGGGCTCCATCTGGTACTGTCCTCTGCACTCTACACAACACCCATTCTCTCATGTCCTACCTAATACCACCCCAGTCTGAAAACACCACCTTCTCACCTACTTGCTTACTGTTTCTCTCACACGAGACAAATACTTGTCATTGTGGTGGCAACTATCCTGCCATTAACTTGAGGCACTTTCTGGCATTATCTAAATATATCCTTGAAGGAATATTTAAAATAAACAAAATTATGATCAACAATTATAAACATGTAAGTCACTACAATAAATATTATAAGTGAAAAAGAATATGGGTCATCTCAACGAAACTGTATGGTTATAAAGTAAACATCTACTGCCCAGCACGGTAGCATACACCTTTAATCCCAGCACTCAGAAGGCAGAGACTGGTAGGTCTCTGAGTTCAAAGTCACCCCATATTACATGATTAAAACTTCCTCATAAAATAAAGTATTGAGCTAGAGAAATGGCTCAGGGGTTAAAGACACTGGCTGCTCTTCCAGAGGTCCTGAGTTCAATTCCCAGCAACCACATGGTGGCTCACAACTACCTGCAAGAGGATCTGACCCTCTAGTTCTGGTGTGTCTGAAGACAGCACCATGTACTCATATACATAAAATAAATATATCTTTTAAAATAAACTTATCAATGACCATAAAAGTGCCTGTTGAGTGAGGAAAAAAAACCCTGCTCTATTCTCTATTAAAAATCTAGAGTGTACATTAGCTTTAAAATGAAAAGCATTTAATTTAAATCAAGAATAGGACATTCAAATTGGAAAGTACAGTAGCTGTTCTGAAAACCTACCAAATATGGAAGCCCAGGGGAAAAAAATAAAAACCAAAATACTGCTAAGCATAGCTATTGAAAAAGAAATAACATCATTTACAGAAAACATAATTATCTTTCCAGAATTTAAGTAGAAATCAGCAAAACTAAGACCAAAACAATAATAATAAAAAAATAGACTTCCTACACAATAGCTCATTAGAAAATATTTTTTAAAAATATTACTCAACAATAATAACAAAAGCTAAAGATATTCATGAAAATACCTAAAAAAAAGTGTGTAAAATCTATGAAAATAAATTTAAAAAATTGTATAAAACTTGTACTGTAGAACATAAAAGAACACCTAAAGAAATGGAGAAGCATACCATGGTCCTGGATGGGAAGACTCAATAGTGTAAAGATGTCAATTCTCCCCAAATTAATCTGTAAATTCAATGCACTTCCAATCAAAATCCCAAAGGGATTTTTAATGGAACTTGACATGTTGACTTTAAAGTTCATCTGGAAGAGAAAATACACAAAAATTGCCAAAAAATTTTTTGGAAAAAGACAGTGGGGAGGGGTGCCCTACCAGCTGTTAAATATGAAATGAAAATAATCAAAACAGTAGAATACTGAATCCAGAGCACATGATCTGGGACTTAAAATATGATCAAGGTGATTTCCATGTTAGTGGGAGAAAAGAAAATATCAATCAACAATTTATTGTGGGAGAGATGATTATGAAGCATGAAAAATTAACTAGGCCACTACCATGATTATTAAAAAAATTCAGATAAATTTAAATCCACTAGGAACATAAATAAAACTACTGAATAAGAAAAATGTAAGAAACTAAAGTGCTCTGATTCTGTTGATAAGAACTCTTTGAGAAAAACACATGAGAAGACTGGTAAAGTTTTGACAGCATAAAAATAAATCTAAAAATGCCACAAAATAAGAAACTTCATAGGGTAGGTTAAAATATCACAAACTATAGCACATTACGTTAATAAGAGAATCAAAGAAATTTTAAATTTTTACTTGAAACAAATATGCTCAACTTTATTGAGAAATAAGATTAATACAAATTAAAATAAGATAAAATTTTATACCCACTGGCAAATAATATCTAAAAGTTGAGATGGATGGCAGAATATAAAATTTCAAAAATTAAATTTTTCTTTCCAGAAATTATATCTACA
This sequence comes from Mus pahari, assembly GCF_900095145.1. Classification (NCBI taxonomy): domain Eukaryota; kingdom Metazoa; phylum Chordata; class Mammalia; order Rodentia; family Muridae; genus Mus; species Mus pahari. Next base: position 78,984,851 of record NC_034602.1, read on the forward strand.
AAAGTATTTGCACATTTAAGCAAAGATATGTATGTACATGGTTGTTCATTGCAATATTGATCTTACCGGAAAAAATGCTATACATTACCTTCATATGCATCAATACAACAGTGGGTAAATAGATTGAAAATGAACCAATAGGTGCTTGTGGGTGTGTCTCAGAGGCATAGTACTTACCTAGCAAAACCATGGTTCCCCTCCCCTCCTCAAAAAACATCCAGTGTGCCTGTCACCCTTCACCGCTTTAGCCTGCAAAACTTCATACTAAATACTACTGGCTCCTTCAAGTATGTTATCCTCCTCTCACTTGAATCTAACAGAAACCTTATTTTTTTGCACTAGAATAGAGTTTTAACATTAAGCATAATAGATAAAAATATGTATCAAATGAATATATGAATATTGAAGTACAAAAATTTCTGTACTATTAAATATCTATAGTTATATTCGATAGTAAAACTACACTACAGAAAATGTGTATATCTTATCTAAAGGTTATTAACAGAGATAATAAGAAAATAAAATCCATGAGAGAATCTTGTCTCTTAGTTATCTATCCTCTTCCGTATTCCTTACCTTATAAATTAGGGGCTAGCAGTTAAGAGCAGTTACTGCTCTTTCCGAGACCCCAGGTTCAGTCCCCAGCACCACTCACAGCATCACAAACATAATTCCAGTTCCAAGGTACCTAGGATATCCTAGAATTTGTTCATTTCTTCTAACATAACCTTATGGGCATAAAGCTATTCCTAACAGTCCCTTGCAATTTTATTTATTTTATAAATGTTGCAAATCAAAACTTAGGTTTCCACAAGTTAGGAAAGTACTCTACTACTAAGGTGTATCTTTTCAAAAGGACACTTATTTGTGTGTGTGTGTGTGTGTGTGTGTGTGTGTGTAGGCACGAATGTGTCATAGCACATGTGTAGACATCAGAGGAAAACTTGTAAGAAGTTGGTTCTCTCTTTCTACCATGTGGGTCCTGAGTATCACACTCAGTAGTAGTCATTGTTCCCAAGGCATTAAGCTTGGCAGCAAACACCTTTGTACACTGAGGCATCACTGGCCCTGTTACTAGCCATTTAATAAACATGGACAGGCTTCCTGACAACATCATGTTTTTCATGATGCATCCTTTCAGTCTCTTCCCTCCTTTCTTTCAATTTTAATCATCCCTTTAGAGATTCTGTTTTTAATCTTCACCATTTCCTTTATTCAGGACTTTTGTTTAATTTGTTCTTTTTGTCCAATTTCCTAATGCATAACTTTTAGATTCTTCTATTCTTTAACCAGCTTATGTAAATGTGACCCCTATACCATTTCCTTTTGTATTTTTAAAACTGTATGGCAGGGTGACTTCATCACCACCACCACATTTTACAATGACCTACTTCACTACCAACTCTGCAGAATATCTCTCTCGGTCATTTCTCAGCTGAGTTTCAGCTCTGTATTAACAGAATGTCTATAGATTACCTTTTCCTGCACGTGTTCTTAAATACTTAAATATAACCCAAGCTGCTACCATCCCCAAGAACATTACAGGTATTCAACAAAATAGAAACCAGAAATGTTGTCTCGCCAGTGCAATCCCAACACTGAAGAGGATTCCACTTTCTAGGGCATTCTGGGTTAGAAAGATAATCCAAAACCAGCCTAACAAACTTGCTCTCAAAAGTAAAGTCATTCAAAACACAATTTCCTGACCCATGAAATGGCACCTCAAAATAATCATTTGATATGAAGCCCAACGACCTGTGTTACAGCCACAGAGCCACATGGTAGGAATGAGAAATGACTTCCCCCTCAGGTTGTCCTGACCCAACATGTGTAGAGTGGCAAACCCCACTGCAAAGATAACAATTAAACTAGCATTTTGCTTTGATCTTTAAGTTATTTGATACAAATCCAAAGATACATATGCTGAAAAATGTACTATATTATGCTTGCTTGGGTATCTATTCAATTCTAAAGTATTAAAACCAGGAAGAAATTAGCCACTTTTACATCTTTCGAATATTATATTAGCATAAATTTAGGCTAAATTAGAATGAGAAATCCTAAATTTAAAATAAACTACATTTCCTATACAGACTAGTTTTAAAAATTGTGGGAATATAGATACTAAGTTTCATAACACCCAGATATAAAGCAGCGTTCCTTCCCTTCACATCAGAAGATATGACAACTACTCATATTTGCTTCCTCTGTTTAAGAGATTAGTCCAAAATAATATGCATGGCTTATGAAAAGGTCAAAAAGCAGGAAAAAAATTTAAGGAACGAAACTAGACAAGATTAATAAAAATTTATTCTTGATATAGGTGCGGCGACACTTGCCATTCATCTGAGCCTGAAGAGACAGAGGAGGGATCTGTGAGTTCAAGGCCACCCAGGACTTCACTGGGAGTTTCAGGTCAGCCAGAACTACATAGTAAGACACTGTCTCAAAGTAACCAAAAAAAAAATTTATTTTTGGAACTAGGTTCACCATCAATTCTATTATTATTACGGTAAATCTTTTTTTTTTTTCAAAGATTTATTTATTTATTATATGTAAGTACACTGTAGCTGTCTTCAGACACTCCAGAAGAAGGTGCCAGATCACATTATGGATGGTTGTGAGCCACCATGTAGTCGCTGGGATTTGAACTCAGGACCTTCGAAAGAGCAGTTGGGTGCTCTTACCTGCTGAGCCATCTCACCAGCCCTCCGGTAAATCTTTTAAGTATTGTATTTTAACCATACGGTGACTTCACTGTAGTGGTCAAGAAAGGATAAATAGAGGAAAATGGAAAGCCCCAAATACCTTACAGTTATAAAATTGTAGAATTTGCAAATTGAAATGCACCATTATATTTATTATCAAAGTGGTTTACCTGGAAAATCCTTAATAGTAGTTACATAAGCCCTGGAAAGTGTGCCAAATAATCTAAAAGAATAATTTTAGGGGCTGTTACAAGCACTTGATGTACTAGAAGAGGACAGGCTCAGTCCCCAAAACCCACATGGCAGCTCACAACATTCTGGAACTCCAGTTATAGGGGATCCAATCCTCTTCTGGTCTCTGTGGACTACACTTACAAAGAGGAGGCAAAACACTCATACACATAAAATGAAAATACATCAAAACAGCAACTAATATTAAAAGTAGTAACAACTATAGATTTTGAACAGTTTCATAAAACATAGACAACATTCCTTAATTACTTTTAAATCCAACATTTAAATAGTTCTTTTATGTTCTGAAATACACATTTAAATAATGAATATGGATGGCTTCCATGTTTAGTACTCTCTCAAAGAACCATTTCACATGACTGAAGTATTACTAGCTTCTTGTAACTAAAAGGCTTTTGCCATTCACTGTGGGGAAGGTTTTGAGGAAGGAGAACATAATCTAATAAAATGGTTTTCTATTTAGTAACATAAGCCCTGGAAATTGTAATTCGGGAGAGTGGTACAGTTATAAAACTGATCTCACCATGTAGCCTTAAGAAGCCTACAAAGACCAAGCTGACCAAAGAGATCCCTACAAAGACCAAGCTGGCTTCAAACTCAGAGATCTGCCTGCCTCTGTTTCCAAGAGCTGGGACTAGAGGCACGCACCACCACGTTGGGCTTTGAAAAGTGCACAGTAACTCATTTGATTTTCCTGTACTTTGAAAAAATAGTGCTGTATGCATGTGTATGTATGTATAATGTATTATGAGAATGCAGACCATAGGTATATATGTGTAGAGTTTAGGTGAAAATTCTGCAGAGTTGGTTCTTTCTTTCTTTCCACATTTATGTCAGTTCCAGGTATCAAACGTGTATCTCCAGGCTTTACCTGATGAGCCATCTTGCCAGCACAGTATTCCTTTATAATATTTTTTCTAGAAAGATAAAATTAAACTAAAAAAAAAAAAAATCCATCAATCCAAGTGGTGCTGCATAGTTTTTCAGTGACATTATTATGGTATCTTGACAGACAAGTAGTAGCAGGCAAACTAGGTTGGAGACACAGAATGTCTACATCAAAGTTTCACAGTATCATCTGTAAAACTCAACTTAAAGTACAATTTATTTTTTACATTTAAAATATATGAAAAAAATTAATATTCTATTTTAAGAGATCTATACCATTTCCCATTTGACCAATGTTCTATTTGTTTGTGGCTATTCAGAAACAAATTCATATTAAATAGTCAAGCTAATTTCCTACCAACTAAACTACAAATTAATTAGGTATCTTGGGTGGGCATAGTTCTCAGCTTCTAAAAGGAGAAGTCCTGTGATAGAAAATAGGAAATCAAATTATAATGATATCACATCACAGTTTATATTCCTATTGATATGGTTGAGTACTGCTTACATTATAGAAATTAAGGCACTGAGATGTGGATGTGGAGACAGGAAAAGAAGTGAGCTAAATAAAACAAAGATGTTTGAAAAAGTCTTATGGAAATACTCTTGTTTGTAAGTTAATTAAAAACAACAAAAAATTTGAACAGAACTAGCAAACGAACAATGCTATTCCCAGAAGATAGGGGTTATTAAATGACAATCTTAGTGTCAGGCATGAGACAACTACACATTATTGGTCAGAGAGGCTCCATAGGTTCCCCCAAGTGACATAGGCTAGCTTGGTTCCATACGTGCAAATGCCAAGTGCACTGCGTGTACAGAACCGAAGAAGGAATGGGAGAGAACTCCAGAAAGGTTAACAAGTCACACTCCTCTTCCCTTCACAAATTGAGGGGAAAAAAGTCTCACCTATTTCTTTATAGAAATTACCATTATCTCTACTGCCTCTCAATCTCCTCCCCTTCAAATTACCAATCATGGAGGCTTTCCTCAGAAACTTTATACTTAGCTTCCTTTATCTGCTCAATTTGTCACTAAGTCCCTATGAACAACCCCTCCTCACAGACTGCCCAAGCTTTAGATTTATAATAATTCTAGTTAATGCTATTGTATTTTAAAGGGCAATCACTTATCTAGCTCCATATTGTCAGTCTTGCCAAATAAAATATAAACCTCATGAATGTAGGAACTTCATCTGATTTCTGGCTGTAGTTCAAGCCAAAAACAACACAGGAAACCTGGAAGGCAGTTTGTATAGGTACGTAACTTCACTAAGGACACTTACTTAACTTTGCCAAGGCCTTTGGTTGGAGATGCTAAATCATTTCCATGTTTTTAACTCACTAAAAAGTTTCCAAGAACAAATTCACAGCTTCTCTGTGTAGTGTCTTAATGTTGCAATAAATTTACTGTCTTTTACAAAACTAGAAAATATAAATTAATTGTTCTTGTAACAGTGACATGCTTGTATTATCAGTAAACACATTTCATGAGAATTGTATTTTACAGAGATGGTTACTGAAAAGACTTAGTGAAAAAAACCTTTTTCTGAATTCTTTAAATACTGAAGATGCCTATTGTGACAGACCATGAAATCCTCCTTCAGGAAACGATATAGCACTGTCTACTTACAATTTCTACTTCTAATCATTTAAGAAGAATAATTTTTTATTCTTTTGGAGAATTTGGGAGAAAATAGCTTAAAGTCACCTGTGTCCGTAGTCTCATAATACCAGAGGTGAGCGACACTGAGATTTGCTTTTCTTCTTCTCCACCCACTCAAGAGATTACCATTTAATCACCCTGGGACATTCTTTCAACATAAGAATAGTAATAATAATGTACGGTCAAGACAAAAATCAATGATGGACAGGTAAAGGATAATAATTAAACCATGAAGTTTATTATATAAAGATTAAAATAGTATATTGAACAAAAAGCATTTAGACATTCTGCCAGACTTTTGACTTTTTTTTTCTTTTAAAGAAAACCGATAGCCAACAGATATACAGAGGGAAGTCAATAACATCTCTTAAGAAGTTACTCGAAATCATCATGAGATATGCCTTATACCTGCTTCAATGACAATTATTAAAACAACCAAGTCAAGCAAGGTAATGGCTGTAATTACAGAACATGGGAGGTAGGAGCACTGTGAATCTGAGGCCAGGAAGGACTACATTAGTAAACTGGTATCTCAAAACCAAAAAATTAAGACCAATAGCAATAAAGGTTTGCAAGAATGTGTAAAATAAAGAATACTGATGTGATACTATAAGAAATGTAATTGAAGCCATTAATATAAATAGTACTGAAATTCCTCAAAATACTAAAAACAGAATTACCATGATTTACCAATCCCACTCTAGAGAAATAAATCTGTATTTTCCTCATTTCAAAGAGATTATACTTTTCAAACAAAGCATCCATAGGGGGAACGAATGGATAAAGAAAATGGATATACTCTACTTAGCCTTTAAAAATACAGAAACTATCATGAGAACACAGAAACATAAACATCCATTATTTTAATATTAAATTGATATTTTAAAGCATATTCTAAAACATAAATATGTATTTGACTTGTCAGTTAAATTTTGAATGCATAAAATTACACAATAAAAGGCCTGAAACAAAGGAGTAATGACAAATGAGACAAAAAAATAAGATAAGAAAACAAAAGTTATAATTACATAAAAGAGAGATGAAATAAATACCAGCTAAAAAATACAGACTGATTTAAAAAGAAAAAAGCAAGAATTATCTACATGGCAGACCACTCCAAGGAAATATCCTTCATATAGAGAAGATATTACACATGAGCAACTCTCATGGAAAAATTAATAACAGTATACTTCAAGATAATATTAACAAAACTAGAGAAAGCTATAGTAACATTAAAAGGATCATTTTGACAGGAAGACAAAATGGTCCCAAATTTGCAAATATGTCAGAGTGAAACTCCAAAATACACAACGTAAAAGCTGACAGAAAAAGAATGAACCTCTCTATTATTATAATTGAACTGTAATTCTAACATATCTTTCAATGACAGAACAAGTAGACAGAAAATCCATGAGGATGTAAAAGATTTGCGTATCATTAATTAACATAATCTGCCTCACATTTATGGTACACATTAACAATTAGTACATTCTTTAAAGTAACTGTCAAACATTCACCAAAATGGTCCATACAAATTTCAACACATTTAAATAAAACAAACTCTAAGGGTATTTTTGATTACATATAATTAAATTGGAAATCCATAATATTCTAACATATTCAGAAATGTAACAATCAACTTCAAACAGCTCACACAACTTTTCCAAGTAAGTTTTCCAATTTGACCATATGACCAAAAATGATCTATATAATTATATTCTCAAATTTTAATATTTTCTCAAATATTCTCAAATGGCATATAAACAGGACATTATATAATAACATGCCCAACTATTAGGCAGAAAAGTTTAATTTTACACTGAAATCAACTGAACAAGACAAAATGAATCAAAAGTGAAGAGTCATAAGAGAAAGCTAAAAACACTGAAACCTGAAAATTGACAAAAAAAAAGTATCAATCAAAAGATGTGATATATACATAAAGCAGTCCATAGAAGAAAATGTATAGCTCATGAAGACTAATTAAAAGAAAACAGAAAGGTTTCCCCATAAACTAGGAAACAAAACTAAATTAAATATAACTTAAGGAGAATACAGAAAATGATTGGCAAAAATCTATAAAATACAAGATGAAACAATATCAGTAAGATGAAATGTGAACCAATGGTTAGTGCAAAGGAAGCAAGAGAAGAAATGGCCAGTACTGGAAGTGCAAGGGTGCGTGTAGGGAAGTCAGAAAGCTAGTCAATCATGAGGCCCTAAGCTCAACCCCCAACATAACCCCTATGTAAAACAAAGCTGGGCACGACAGTAGATGCATGTTATCCTACTGTCAGGGAAGGAAACAGAGAACACAAACACCACCAACATCCCTAGCAACTGTCAACTCAACTATTTAAGACTAAAAATACAATTTCTTATAAGATTAAAGAACACCAAAAATACAGAAATTTCAAACACACACACGCACACGCATATATATATATGGAGAGAGAGGGAGAGAGAGAGAGAGACAGACAGACAGACAAAGTGATTTTTAGCTACCTTACAAGTTACAAGGTGAATATGTACTGTGTTCTTATACATGAAGCAGCAGCAAACATTTAGAAAATAACAATTATCAAGCCAGCAGAATGGCTTAGCAGATAAGACACCTGCACCAAACTTAAAGATCTGCGTCATCTGACAGAACAGAACCAACTCCCGAGAGCTGTCCTCTGAACTCTGCATGTGCACAATGGCACATGGGAGCTGCCACACACCACACACATAATAAACACACAAATTTAATTTAAAAAAAGATTTAGCATCTACAACATTAAACAGATAAGATACTTGTAAGACAAACTTACCAAACCATTGGCAAGGTAAAGTGCTACACACCAACACAGAAGTTCAAGAAAATGCATTAAGTGTGTGCACTATGTTCACCTAAAGGGTCAAAAGCATACCACAAGCATATTGTTTGCAACCTCTACTCCAGAAGTTCTAAATACTAGCCTGCAACAAATCAGAACATATGATAACTGAGTTCATTTTTTTTGACCAAATTCATTTTGTTAATAAATCTTTGGACAATACTCTATAGAAACAAATGAAGCTTGGTGCTTCATTATTGAGGTCAAAGGATAAAATGTTTCCTCAGATCTAAGTTTGGGAGAAATATGAGTTCACCAGATTGTCTCATGTACCAAGAAGCTATCAACTATGCACGTATCAAAATTCATCCAATTCCACATTTAGAACTGGTTGTCAGTTAACATGAAATATGCTTGTTGCATATACACTTCTGAGCTGTGCCCTTAGCCCTTAACTTATTCATACTGGTTTTATTTTTAGTTTTTATGGAATATATGCTCTATAAATTACTTTAAATTATTTTTGTCTAATTATATCACATAAGTATAATGCTTTATATAAATACATAAACGCATGTTAAACATATGCAAACTACTTTTTAAATCTAGGAGTCAACATCCCCATGTCTATTACCATTTAATCAGAGATGTAACACAAACTATAAAGTATCTTAAATGTAAAGTGTTTCATTACTTGTTCAGAATAAAAAAAGTAGGAGAAGGAAACGAATGAAAGGAAGGTTAGAAAAGTAGGACTTAGTAGCATGTTGACGACTACATTGGTGAGGTGACATGTAAGTGCAAAGTATAAGACCAAAGACTGTAAAGACAAGTTAGATTTACCAAAAACCATACTGTGCTTACTGAGCCAAACCGAATTTGAAGTTTTGCTGTTCCCCCCAAGCCCCCCCCCCGCAACAACAATAACAACGCACACACTATTTTGTATGTGAGAAAATGGTCATCTTCACCTGCTGCCCTGGCTAGTTAGCAATGTACCCCAAGGATCCCGTTGTTTCTGCCTTCTACTGCTGGAATCCACTTTGCCCATAGATTTCCTTTAGGTGCTACAGATCCAAACTCAGGCACTCAGGCTTGTGTAACAAGCACTTTCTGCCCTGGCTTAGTGTTTTAGTGAAGAAAGAACACATATCACATGTAAATGTTTTTGACACGTATTTACTTAATGTCTCTCTCTCTCTCTCTCTCTCTCTCTCTCTCTCTCTCTCTCTCTCTCTCTCTCTCTCTCTCTCTCTCTCACACACACACACACACACACACACACACACACACACACACACACACACACACACACACACACACACACACACGCGCGCGCGCGCTTATTACCACAATATAAATATGGAGGTGCAGGAACTGGTTCTTTTTCACCATGTAGTTCTGGGAACTGAATCCTGGTACTTAAACTTTGTGGCAATTTACCCACAAAGTCATTTTGCCAGCCATTTTCAAAGTAGTCTCTGAGTTTAAAAAACAAACAAACAAACAAACAAACTCCCCCACCACAAAAAAACAAAAAGCCTGGGGAGTGAATGAAAACCAAAGCAGCATTCATATCAGCACACAAAGACAAAAAGAAATCTACAGCCTTCAAGGTGAAAATTGTTCAGAGCTGTTTCTGCCTAATGCAAATTCTGCCACCTTGTCTCTTTACCTTGCTTAATAAAGGATCACCCTCCACGCCACCAAAAAAAGGAAGAAGGAAAAAAAAAAAAAGAAAATGGTTTAAATTTGAAATAAATGTTTCATGTCTCTGTCTTCTGACTCTCTCTTTGGTATTCCAAGACAGTTTCTCTGTGTAGTTCTGGTTTTCCCTGAACCCAGAGATCCACCTCCCTTGCCTCCTAAATGCTGGGGTTAAAGGCTTGTGCCACCACTGCACTCTTGTACTCTCACTTCCCATACTGTGTGATCAGACAATTTACAAGTAATCCCTAATTATGCAGATTAAAGAAAATGATATCTGATAGGATTTATAAAACCATTTCTGTTTATAAATATCTCTAACATAACTGGTATTTAATACTGTTTTACAACAAAATAAGTTCTAGGTCCTTGAGTGACAGCCCAGCAGTTCTGAGCACTTTCTATTCTAGAGAACCAGCTTAAGTTCCTAACAGCCTCACAGTAGCTAGGTACAACCCTGTGCTACTAGTCCCGGGGGTCTGACACCTTCTTTAGAAACTCCATAGGCACCAGGCACACATCATGCACATATATGCATGCAGGCACTCAAAAATACACATAATAAACTAGAAGTCCCTAAAAGAAAAGCAACCAATTTTCTTGGCTGAAATCCTCTCACTACTTTAAGACCTCAAATGCCTCACTTCTAAGAATCCTGAGTAAAAGATAGGACTCAAATTTAGACTGTGGTGAATTAGTAAATTCAATAAAATGACAAAATACATTAGAATGAAGCTTACTTAAGACAAAAATAAGGGTAGTTAATTTGAGTACTATTCAGGTAAGGTGATAGTTATTCAAATGTCACCACTGGGACCTAACTTCTGTAAAGTAGGTTATCTACCTCTTCAGATACCCAAGACTCTCTCAAGAAGTACTGTAAGGTCACAATTCCTTTTAGGAGATGGTATCAGGTAGCAGTCTTCTTATCCAGTGCACACAAAGCACAGCAGCAGACTCCAAGCAGTACAGAAACCCTGGCATGCTGATATGAGCCTGTAACCAACCAACCAACCAACCAATCACCTCCCTCCCCTGCCCACCCCCTGCCTCTCTCAGTTGACTCTACACACAACATAAACCCTGGCATGTGAGTCTGTAATCACACAACTAACTATGTCTGTAATACTAAGGTGGTCGTTATTTGCTTATTCATCATACAGATCATACACTAAAAAGTAATGGACCATAAATCCATTGGATTCTACAAATGAAGACCACTCTACATACAAATCTATACTAGATAATAGTAGCCATATTTCCTACTATCAATGTAGACATGAGGGCAAAAAAGCATGTCGGTTTCTTTTGCAAAAAAACCTTTACCTATTTTGTTTCCCTCCTTTCCTCCTTCCTTCCCTCCCCCCATCTGTTTATTTAGTCAAGGTTTCTCTTAGAAGTCCAGGCTGGCCAGAACTCTGTGGCTATCTTATCCTATCCTGGAACTCATGGAACCTTGGACATTGTGTTCTGCCACTATGCCCAAACAACTTATTTTTCAACCATGAGTATACCATTTTTTAAAAATTCTATATAGTAAATTTGAAAGCATTTCTGTTTAAATGTGTATGATAGTTACCTCAAGAAAAACTTGAGGATATGATCAGAACAAAACATGAGATGCCATTTTTAAAGGAATTTTTATTCAGATTCAGTTGGTAGACATTCTCTCAAAAATGAATGAAACCAAGAATGCCATTTCAAGAAAGACTGTTCACAGTACATGTTGTTGACTATTAAATTCAGGCTTCCAGAAACAATCAGATTCTGGAAAACATCACATACTGTACCATAACACAACATGGCCAAGTTTTCAATGTTTAGACAGTAATGGTAACATTATACAATATGATTCTTTAAATTAATTACACTTCTATGTTAGGTACATAACGTATGTACGTACGTGTGTGTGTGTGTGTGTGTGTGCACATACTAGAGTGCATGCCATGGTGTGTGTGTGTGTGTGTGTGTGTACACATACTAGAGTGCATGCCATGGTGTGTGTGTGTGTGTGTGTACACATACTAGAGTGCATGCCATGGAATACAGGTGAAGAGATTAGAGATCTGTGTGTGTGTGTGTGTGTGTGTGTGTACACATACTAGGGTGCATGCCATGGAATACTGGTGAAGAGATTAGAGATCAACTCCTGGGAGAGTGTGTGTGTGTGTGTGTGTGTGTGTACACATACTAGAGTGCATGCCATGGAATACTGGTGAAGAGATTAGAGATCAACTCCTGGGAGTCGATTCTCTCTTTCCAAACCAAGTAGGTCCTAGGAACCAAATTCAGATTGTCAGGTTTGGTAGCCATTCATTTGCCTTTGAAGGCTGAGACATCTCAGCCTACCAACAAAACCCCATAAATAACTAGTTTGTTATAAAAATGTTTTTAACATATTCATAGTACAAAAGTTTATGATAACATAAAATACAGGAATAATTTATCAGACTCCATGTTTAAGAACCTACCCGTGCTTGTTGACAACCTAGTTTTTATCCCTAGAACCCAAATAGTAGCAAGAACAGACACCTTCCTGTAAGTTGTCTACAGTCTCCTCTTACTTATTCGAGGGCCCAAACACTGACAAACACATACACATAAGAGCACTCACATTTAAAAAGAAACACCCACCTGTACAAACTGTAAGAGGCATTAAAAAGAGTACCTACAATTTTCTGAGTTATTAACACTTTTTCCAAACCTGTATCACTGCTCACTTCAAGTTCTTCTGAGACTTTACCAAAACAATTTATTATACAGTGACTATACATGCAGATGATACTTTAGTTACTTCTATTAAGGCAGACTTAAGAATATCTGCAGAAATATGAAGCACCAATACTTTTTAGTTCTTCTGAAAAATAGCTTAAATATATGTATGCCAATAGGTATAGTATAAGTAAATATGTAAGTGTAAGTTTTTGGCATTTTAATTTTTAATAGAAATACTGATAATTTCTAATACTACAAGTATTGATAGACATAACTCTCATAATCAAAAACTCTTTTGTGCCCTTAACTTTAAGCAGTTTGAATGTTAAGACTATAAAGATTATTTAAATAAGCTCTCAAGATCAACTTTTCATCTGTCAAATGGATGATAGCATAAACATGACACATAACGTTACTGCTACTTTAAAAGAAAGTCTGAGAATTAACTGTTAACTATGTATGTTACTATGATCAATGTTTATATAGATTACTTCATTATTCCTTTTATGAAGTAGGTCCCTCATAGAACTGTTTAGATTCACTAGAGCAATAAACATCTTATGTAGTACTTGGCATATTATTCCCCTTTGATAATAACTTAAATATCCAACAAATAGCTAATACAGTTCATCATTAGTGGTAACTAATGTAAACAAATTACTTATAATGCCTAACCAATTACTGAAAGTCTGACTTCATCTGTAAACTAATTATTAATAGTCAATATTAATCCAATCACTCATGAAACCAAAAGTCATCCCACAGGCCTTCATACTTAAGCCAGTAATAAAGCAGAACTCTGATGCTCACCAACTAACAATCAAGTTTACTTGGTATCAAACTGAACTCCTCAGTGAATTTCCCAACAATGCAGAATGAGAAAGATCTCAAGGTTGTTGCATGCATGCAAATACTGCATCACACAGGTCATTCTACGCCATGACCCACACAATGCACTTACCACTAGATTACAACAATCAATGTGGGATTAGAAACTCACTGCAGAGCCTCATCTGAAACTGATATTCTCCTGTGGAAATAATTGTATTTATTTCTACCTTTGCACAAACAGTCTGGACCTCTATAAGCCATTAAAATGTTTCTAAAATGATAATGGGATTACTACCATAAACTTAGCTTTTGGAGTTTTTTTGCACCCCCAAAGTTGCTAAGTAAGTAATGTGACAACTCCTGCTTACTATTCCAAAATAAACTAGGCTAATAACAGGTTTATTTCAAAAATTATAGCCAAAAGTACACATGTGTGTATTATATTTAAGCATGTATGTATTATATATGTACATAGTTTTAAATGTTAAAAGTGATATTTGGCAGCCCCTCACAAATATACATAAATACACATATACACATAAAAAGACAACCTATGAAAATGTTACAATGAAACCCACACAATAAAAAATTTAGAATAACAATTTAAGCAAGAATGGTGGTGGTACGTTTAGAAGATGCAGCGACACTAGAGGCACGAGAGAACTCTTTGAGTTTAAAGCCACACAGGACTCTTCCACAGTTAGACAATGTCTCTTACCCTGACAGCTGTGAGCAAGTACATGTAAAGAGCAATCAGATTAATGAAAAATGTCAGCTTTCTAAAGACACTTCTGAAAATAGACATCAAATTATTTAGAAAGGAAACAATGAACAATGTTTCATTGTTAGTAAATGTTAGTAAACAAATATGGATTGACATAGGTTCTCAATTTTAGACTTTAATGGCAAAAATTTCTTCCTCTGTACTCTTAAATTTTAACTTTGTGAAACAAACTAACTTGGGTTAACTACTGAATTTCTAGTATTCATCTGTTCACACTACATGTACTTTACAAACCAGAAATGAGTCAACATGATATTTACTCACCCAAAATATTTTGTTTTAATTATAAAACCTTTCTGAATTGAAATTACCTATCAACCGAAACAATTTACATACTTGACTTATTTACAGCACTTATATTTGTGACCTAAGGGTTACTCCATCCAGTTCTTCCTAGTAGAGTATGTGTTAAATATGTTGCTATGTTTTATAATATAAGAAGAAATATAGCCAGTAACTGGGAAGTCTACTTATGTGGGAGACTTAGAACCACTTCCAAAAACAGTCATTTACACAGAGGTTCCCTACTTAAACTACACATAGAATGATTTATCATTTGCCCACCTTTTGACAAATGAAAAATAATTAACTGCTTTATGGCCTTTTCAATCTTACTTTAAAAAACCAAACAAACCAACAAAAACCCATGCATATCAAGTAAGATTATATAATACAATGGGGTTATATGATAAATGTGTTTACTTAATTTCAATATTATACTTATTATTTCAGCTTCAACTTAAAAAGAGTGCAGTCACCTGCTCAAGCCATGAACATGGAGACAGGCCTTTTACCTTGTAAAATACTGTGACCTATAACATCAAACATAGCTTTAACTGACAAAGAAATACAAGACTGAGCATGAGAATTATACTCAATATTCTTGTTTTCATAAATTTATTTTTCAAAAGAAAAAGTAAAACCAAAGAATATAGTTTAAAGGATTTGGGACTTAATTAAAAGATGAATAATTTCCTGTATTTCATGTCATTGTATACAAAACCTATACATAGTCCTCAAGCTTCAACAAACACACAGTTCTCAGTCACTCCAGTTCAAGCTACTCTGCCTCTCATAACATTGAGGTTCCCACCCACTGATCTTCTGAGGGTGCTGGGACAGGCCACTGCACATAACTGACAGGAAAACCATCACACTCTGAAACTAGAACCACGTCTATAAAAAACGACAAATATTAGATTAACAAAAGTATTTATACACTGGATGAAAGCCTATTCCATTTCTAATAATTTTCTATTATTAGTTCCTTTTACAGAAGTTTAGCAGAACAGAAGCATTTTGACAATTTTAGTTTGGAAAGATAAATACCAATTAGTTAACCAAATTATTCTTGTTCAACGAACTGGACAGTTGAAAAAGCAATCACATAAACTATAACAAATCCCTTTTAGTTTTATTTTAAATTTCAAAAATTTATTTCATTCAAAATCAAGATTTAAAATGTCAATTATTCTTCATGTTTATGTGTGTATATACATATACTTGTGATTGTATTTAAAATGTTTAAGATGTTAAAAATGTGGTTTAGAAGTAAATCACAAAAAAAGTTTAAAATTTAAATTTAAAAACAGAGCCACAGTACTATGGATACATCTGCATTTCTGGTTTTAAGCTCTCCTTTTTTCTAAGATTTAATAAGAGAACCTTTAAAAGTTATATGATTCAAAGAGTCAAGTTACAAACCAGAAAAAAGTTGATATTTATTTAATATAAATTTAAATATCTAAATATTTAAATATCTATATTTTTAATAATCTAAAATGGTAAAAGCAAAAATACAATAGTACACTTAAAGTTACTAGCTTAACATTATTTACAATACGAATGGCACTGCTAGACAGAGACACTTCATTATCCATCATGAACATTTATAGTAAGTAAGCTCTTTAAAAAAAAAAAGGAAGCCAAAGGTTAGTTCTCTGGAAAGCTCATTATATAAGATCTGTATACTTACTTACACTATTAAGGCACTTTTGAAAATGGTGCAATTCAGAGTTAGAAAATATATTCTTTGCCTATTTATTCTGGCCTTGCACTGTTCTAAATACTTTCACTTTTGAAAAGGTTATCCTCTTGTTACTTGCAAATTTTCACATCTATTCTGCCAACTAAATTAAATTGCAGTATTTTAAACAGAAAATTACTCTGTAGAGTTTAATGCAACAGGTATAAAGAAACCAAATTAAAATAGGTGAGAAATTAAGATAAAATTAGTGACTTTAATAACTGATAATAATGAATAAATAAATGATGCAACATCTAAACCTGGCATTTAATGGAAATAATTATAAGCAACTGCTATGCCAGTAGGAAAGGATCTGTAAAGTATAAAACTCTTATCAAATGTTTTTTTTTCTTAAGAAAATGAAGACTTCTAAAATATTTTATAATCTTAAATTTAAATGTTCTAAGAAAACTGTTAAATAAGTTTATCAAAACTCCATGAATCACATTTCTATAAAAATCCAAGCAAATCTTTTAAAGAACAAGTTAAAAAGCACCACTAGCCCTTTAAAATCAAATTAGGTCTGTTTAAACTGGATTGCCAAAGTCACGTGACCGCTTGTAATTACTGAATGTATATACCACTGTTTCGCAGTAAATAATTTCACAGCATTTTAAAGGAAACTAACTAATAGGGTCAAAGCTAGGGGCCAAGTAGGGGAGAGAATGGAAATTAACCACACAATTCAACTTACACAATAAGGCTGGGGGGTGGGGGGTGTTGGCAGGTGTCTGCAAGGAGGTAGTAATACAATGGAATCAGTTTTCATTCTGCAGAACCCTGAGACTTGCTGCAATGTCAGCTCCAGGCACACACTGAAAGACTCCAGAAAATGCTCATTGATCATGCAGCACTTTATAATGCGCATAGGCTTTTTTTTCTCCTCTTGGCCCCGCCTAGTTTCTCTTTGCAGCAGCTCCCAAGCCCTCTCCCCACAATGAAATCTCTCTTTTGAAGACAGTGAAATGGTAACAATTATGCTCACACCACCATAAAGCCTCGATATCTGAATAGACAGGCTTTTTATTCCTTTTCTTAAAGAGGAGAAAGAAAAAACAGTGCCCACCACAATAACCCTGCACCCTCACAGATAAGGATATGGGATTTACGTCAATACAGTTTTGTTAGCATGCTACAACCAAGGCCATAATCAATTACGTTGCACTTTGGCACCTATTTCCTTGGACTGCTTTCTATTCAAATAGTGTCATTTAAAACTAATATAATAAGAAAAATGTATAATTTAAAATACTCATGGACTTAAGTCATAGGAGATTTTAGCATGCATTCTAGCATCAGAACTCAAATTTTAGGGTTTTTAAATTAAATTCCTCATTTATTTTACAATAAGATCACATGAAAAACGTAGGATCAGAGTGTACCACTCAAACTAAGCAATCATATTACCAGGCTAAGATAACCAACAGTTTTTATAAGAATTGCAAGCACAGCTTTAGGCTTAGGTATGTAAATGAATCCTAAGACATATGACACTAAACCTACTTCAAGCTGCTTTGCAGACCCCACCTTCTAATGAGTTAATCTAAAGGTCACCACCAGCACAAGGCTTTTAATTAAGTCCAAACCCTCTCTCTCTTTTTCTACCAAACACATCTACAATTTATAAAACATGATGTTTAGACAGTTTAATAATCATGTGAGCCAGACTGACACATCCTCACAGGAAATAAGGTCTGTCCGGATCTGCTTTTATGCTCTGCCTCTCTCTGTTCTCTAATCTATTCATCTATGAAACAATTCTAGCATATAAGATTTCTTTGTTCAAATTTCAACTTTCATTTCCTTTACAGACCTAACCCTACCTCAAGAATGTCTTCTAGCACATATGCTTCCATTTCAGCCGCTGTCTCCACCATGTTTTATCAAACTGCCATGTTTCTTACTGCACTATGATTAGATCATTGCCAGCAGGAACACTCCTCTGTGTCAGCAAGGGAACAGGAAATGGAATGTTCTATTCCATGCCTAAAGCGGCGTAGCTGTTCACCAGCCAGGCATCTACCAAAAGAGCAGGGGGGTGACTCAGGCTGTAGTCTTTTAAAGACACAGCAGCTCTATTCCGAAGCAAACTTCTGTCAAATAATTTTCATAGCTAAAACCCTCACATTTTACCATTACAAATTATAAAATCCCAGTTTTCCTAAAAGAATATGTATGTGTTTATATTTTTAAGCTACTTAACATGCTGGTTTCCTGATTGAACGAAAGCGGTCCAAGTGGGTTACACAGCAATTTATCCTTTGTAAAGTCTTCAGCGAGATTAACTGCTGTATTAAAGATGCAGAGGAGGCATGATAATGCTAAGTTAGGAATTTGGGGCACCAAGCAAATGGATTATATAATATACCTAACTATCATACCTGATTTGAGTGTAAGAATTATCTTAATGCAGACTTTTTAAATAGTAAACTGCTATCCTATAAACTTCTTACCTGTTTGCATAATCCTGTTAGTACAAAATTAACATCTACTATATACTACAGTATATATTGTTTTTTCTGGTAATGCCTTTAACTTCATTCATTAATCACAACAGTGTAGTTTCCCTATTAATATAAATATTGTAAAGCACCTGGCATAATCACTGCACATCAGAAAGTATGTTGGGGTAGTCAATATCAGGTTTCTTCCTAACAAGTCTATATGAGATGAAGTGAGATAAAGTATCTATTGTATAAGAGAGACACCTTTACTGTGGCAGGTCACACAAGAGTTTTGTCTTATGATTTATAAAACAACAGAAACATGTTATTTTGCCCTCATAATAAACCAGCTATGTGACAGTAACTTACACTAGTAAGTACAGTGGGTTTCCTATATGACACTGAAATGTCTATTAACTCATACAATTTCCCGTGTCTTAAAGTGCTATTATTATACCACTTTAAAGATGTGGAAAGCAGGGCATAGAATACAAGCTGCTTGACCAATTATTCCTAGCTAAACTGACTTGGCTGAGGAACTAAAACTGGTGAATCAGGGCAGCTGGTTCTGGATTTTACTCTCAGAATCAGCTACTGAAGCCTTTCTGCAGATAGTATTTACATTTTATCGATAAGGAAACAATGCCCCAGGCTGGGCACAGAATCACATAAAAAATAAAACCACATTTAATCTAGAACTATGGGACTAAGTGAGGCTAGTGGCAAACAAGTAGCATCATAAACGCTGCCCTTGGCCCACATGCAGCGGCTGCATTTATGTATGGCAAAGTTACTTGGCAGCTTCTTCAAAACATCTCTCTGTTGGAACACAGCACAAAGTAAAACCAACAATCCGAATTTCATTACCTCCTACCTTCAAGGTCAACTGTAAGCTTTCTTTAAGCAATCTTTAAGCTTCAAATAAACTTCATCTTCAAACTAAAGAGCAAACTTTCTCACCCTCAGAACTTCAATATCAGATATGTTTGAACTCAAGAACTCACTGGTTAGAACATTCATTCTTTTTTCTTAAAGGCTTCTCAAATATTTTATTTGAAAACAAATAGGTTCCTCCAAAACTCAAACCAAATACTCACTCTGCAAGATAGCCCAGCGGGGGTACAAGCTGTACAAGCCTAAGTCTGAAACCACATAAAGATAGAGGGAAAAAAACCAACTGTACAAATTCAGGAGGGACAGAATACACATTCCAAATGTTCTGTAATATTTTGTTATATATCAAAATATTTATTTTCCATTAACTTTCCTTTCTAAGCCATCTTGCTAATATAAACTCAATGTTAAAGCAAGCAAAATACTATGAAAGGATATGCATACACATCTGGCTTAAGATTCATCATTTTTAATAGATTTACATTTACCCTCGGTTCAACTTTATTTTATAGGGGGAAAAAAAAATCCCATGTCAGTTGTTCAGAAAGATTTCAATGAAAAAAAGACCATTCCCCCCCCAATGGAAAAGATATTAAAGTAATTAACATGATAATGCAAACTACTATAAATCAATATGTAAAAATAATGTACAGAATTATTTATTATTCATTATCATCCTTAAGAGGTGTAACCAATTAAGTTTGTAACATTTTCCATACACAACTTAGTGTAAAACTATTTTTACACAAATGGAAACCTGCTATGCATAGTTGTCCCTGTTTCTACAGGTTCTACACCCATGAATTCTATCCACTCCAAAACAGAAATGACAAAAAAATGGCAACTGTACAACCATTTATGTAACACGCATACAGTATATATCTAAGTTATCAAAAGATGACTTAAGTAAGCAGAGGGGGTGGGTCAAAGAGTTAAATCTGATTGGAAGAACTGTCTGAGGGAACCATCAGAGTTTGTCCACGGAAAGGAGAAGAATCAACACTTGCTGAATCACAGGTAGCTGTCTATTTCTAGGTCTGGAGAAAGATGTAGATAACGTAGTTGAAAATCAACAGAACCTTCCTATCTTTCTTCTACAGCTAAACTGATGAAGTTATCATTCAGTCACATTCATTTTCCTACTAAAACTGCTCTTAACCTTTTAAAACATGTATAGGAAGCTGCACAAAAGTTATATACCTATATAAATTTTATATAAGGAACTAGAGTATTTTGGCCCCAGTTCTCCAAACCATACCGGACTGTGTATGCAAACTGTATGTGGAACAACCTGTTTAAAAAAAATATTCTACAACATATATTCCAACTTGCACATGTAAAATCTATATTTGACAACTGTTCTAATTTCCAATAACAGCTCACAACACTATATTTAACAGCCTTCAGTATATATTCTCTGTATATGTCAGAATAAACCATATAGTAACTTTCTAAAGAGACATATGTATAAAAATGTTTCTGTATTAAACCTAGTGATATTGTTTCTCTACAAGTACAAAATATTACTGACAAAAATCTATTACAAATCTTAGATCTGGAATCAGCGTTATTCACGAAAGTATCTTGGCTTATACTAAAAGCTCAGAAGTTACACCTTACGTTTAACTTCTTCCCTTTACATAAAAAATTATTCTTGCTATATTAATTTCAATTAATTAAAGTGCTACAATGCGAAGTGTATCAAAATGTACGCATTTGGAGAACAGAAGAATGGGATAAAATAATCTGGTCTGAAAAATGTAATCTACTGTTAAAATGCAAATTGCATCCAAGGTTTGGTGCTGGGGCTTTCTTAACTTGAAGTCTACTGTGAATAAATAGATGTCTCTGAAAGAATTCAATAATACTAAAATCCCAGAACCTTCATGAAACATTTGAGTATATTTTTATTAAGTAAAATATGATTAAATGCATTAACTTATGTCTAGTGATTTACTATTTACTGTGGAGATTTTTGTTTGATTTTAGAGTCAGAGCCTCACTATGTAGCCCAGTCTAATCTAGAATTCATCTCATTATTGATGGGCTTACTGACATCTACCACCATACACAGCCAAATCATCTATTTGCAAAGGAGAATTTTTAATGTAATCTTCCCATGTATACTAAGAGGAAGAATGGGCAACATTAAAGAGTGAGTCTTCTCTTTCTATTTTAATATTTTTAAGACAGTCTTGTACAGCACTGGCATACAGGCTGTTATACAAAATGCTATATGGCTGGGAAATTGTTGATACTCCTGTTTTTACCACGCACCTCAGCCCCCCAGAGTGCATGGTACCACAACTAGTCCTAGTACTGAAAGAGTTTGACCACAGAGCACTATGCAACTTCGACCCGTTTTCTAACATATATCCTATATCTGGGAGTATGTTTTAAATACGACACTATGGTCTCTCTGTATTAAATATCTTAAAAGACTTAATTTTATTGTCTAAATAAAATTTTTCTCAGGCTTATATAAAAACCCCAAAACCAAAGTAATTTTTGTTTTGTTAGAAGCTGGGCTTTACTATCTAAGCCTTACTGGCCTACAGTAACTTTCTTTTTTAAAGATCATCATTAACAGTTTGAGCATTCATTTATACTGAGTACTTACCAGGTTTTAAGGTCTAGACTACACACTAGATAAAGAATGATTTTTTTAAAGTGTACTTTATAAATTCATAATCTACATGACCTCCATCTACATGATTCCTAGCCAAGTTTACCATCTGTCTATAATAGTCATTTTTTTCTCATTACAGTCCTTTTCTATACTTCCCAAATCTAAATAATAAAACATAAAATTCAACTTAGAACAGCACAGATCTATTATATTTAAATATATATTTCAAACTTGATTGCCCTGTATACAGAATACGATTTAAGCAGTCTATTCTAATCTTGAGCGACATAGTAAGCAAAGTAAATAATTTAGCTGGTGTCCCCAACACATCTGAAGTAATAGCTATGTCTGTGTGACACTTGATATTGGTTACCTCTCCTCATGACAAGTAGTTACGCCATGAATGCATTATTTTTCTAGTATTCACACAATAGGATCAATGTATATTTAAAACTGACAAAATATTTTTTATTTTTAAGTTCCATCCACTTTTCAAATTTATTAGTACTGTGCAAGATTTTCAAATAAAAAATTACAGGCACAAGAGAAATTAATTATTTCAATCCTTTATTTTATTTTATTTTTTTTTATGTATGCGAATATTCTGTAGCTGTCTTCAGACACACCAGAAGAGGGCATCGGATCCCAGTACAGATGGTTGTGAGCCACCATGTTGTTGCTGGGAATTGAACTCAGGACCTCTGGAAGTCAGTGCTCTTAACTACTGAACCATATCTCCAGCCCGTTTTATGTTTTTAAAAGTCTAAATCAACTGATGGTATAGCACTTTTATTCTAGCTAGCAATGTACTTAACTATTCCCTGCTCTAAAGCAACCACTAACAAAGAAAAATCAGACACACACACACACACACACACACACACACACACACACACACACTTCCTTACCCACATACATAAGTTGGAAGTTACCTGGGAATATACACTTAAATTCTAAGGGAAAAAAAATCTTAAAGCCAGAGGCATGAAGAACTGAGATTAAAAAAAAAAAAAAAAATCCCAAGATGCTCAGGGACTCCTTTCGCTGTCACTAGCTCTCTTCCCCTGATTCTTTGTTGGCCTAGGTTTCCTGATATTGTTCAATAGTATGATGTCCAGATACATTATCATTATGCTAATTCTAGCCTAATCTATCTTAACAAACTTTGAATGGCTGACCTGCAAGCAATTACTTCAATAACAAGTCTTGAGACTCTTCAAACTCACAATACAATGTATTAAAAAACATATTACACTACATTGTCTCTAGGACAAGACTAGAAACTACAAAAAGGATCACTACAGAGCTGTCACAGGGAGAAAACTCAGTTGTAGTGTTTCTACTTCCCCGTCAGTATGCAACTTCTCAATGATCAGTCTTCTAAACCACTGGCCTATATTTTTAAGAAAATGATTCTTAAGTGTGTGAGTTTTTTTGCCTGCATGTATGACTATACACATGTGTGCCATAAGCTCAAGAATACCAGACCATGTAAATGCTAAGAACCAAACCCAGATCTATTGGAGAAGCAGCCAGAGTCTCATTAGGAGGATGTAGCTTTCAGCTACTGTTCCATGCCATGCATGCATGCTGCCACACTCCCTGCCCTGATTATGGACCAAACCTTTGAAACTGTAAGCAAGCCCACAATTAAATGTGTTCTTTTATAAGAGTTGCCTTGATCATGGTATCTCTTCATAGGAACATAACAGTAACCAAGACTAATATCATTAATCAACACTGTGAGAAAGGAAGTTTAAAAAAATGTTAGATCATTTATGTTAAGTTCACTAATTTCAAAGAAAATTTTCATCAATTATCAATAAAATAGTTATAACTTCATAGGTGGCTAAGAATATGATATAATAGCTGTGCACTGTATTAATCATAACTCAGCTTTCCATGTAGCTCTTCATCTATCCAAGGAGAGGACAGCAGTTAGAAAAGCTAATTCTCACACAGGGGTCTTTCTTTCCTGGCTGATCAAAGAAAAATAAAGGATGGTGGATAGTGATTTTTTTTTTTTTTTTAAATAAGGAGCTAAAAAGATGGCTAGTGGCTACAAGTGTTTACTGCTCAATCACGGGCCCACACTAGGTCGTTGGCACACCCCTGGAACTCCAGCTTCAGGGGATCTGACACCCTTCTCCAAGTCTCTGCCAACAGCTGCATGTATACATGAACACACAGACACCTAGATAAAATACATCTTAAAAATATTAAAGTAAAAATAAAATTTACTCATTAGCTCTGATAAGATGATTTGCAGGGCAAGACATCAGACTTCAGCTCTATCCCTGTAATTCACGGATCAGGAGAACCAACTTCTCAAAAGTTATCTTCTAACATCTACACCCCCATACCATGGCAGGAATGCACTCACATCATATACCCATAAACACACATAAATAAATAAAACATTTGAATCAACTGTAGTATCTCAAAAGTTATATGGCAACTTCTCCCAAATGGAAATTTCTGTAATTGCTTGACATAATTACTGAGGGCTGAGATAAGGAAAGAGTTGAACGCAACCTTAAAAAGGTAAAACGAATTGTTCCTGACCAAAAAAGAATAATCCAAACTTCAGATTAAGTTGAAAATGAGTTAGCAAGTAACATGTAAAACCATATATTAAGGCCAGACAGTGGTGGCGCACGCCTTTAATCCCAGCACTCAGAAGGCAGAGGCAGGCGGATTTCTGAGTTTGAGGCCAGCCTGGTCTACAGAGTGAGTTCCAGGACAGCCAGGGCTACACAGAGAAACCCTGTTTTGAAA
>NC_034602.1:79010001-79011167 GCF_900095145.1 Mus pahari
CATCAGATCATACCTCTGGAAGAACAGTTGGTGCTCTTAACCTCTGAGCCATCTCTCCAGCCCAGTATGTGATACTTGAGTATGTGATCTTCATACTGCTTGTGGACGTTGTACATCGTGGTGCGCACTAGGCTCCGCACCACGATGTACAACGTCCACAAGCAGGCGCACACCTTTAATCCCAGCAGTTGGGAGGCAGAGGCAGGCGGATTTCTGAGTTTGAGGCCAGCCTGGTCTACAGAGTGAGTTCCAGGACAGCCAGGGCTACACAGAGAAACCCTGTTTTGAAAAACCAAAAAAGACCATATATTAAATCATCAATATAAAGTATCTTCATTCTTTAGACCCCACCTTCTTAATATGTGAATCACAACCCCCCAGGTCATGGAAATGGATGTCCAGATTGAGAGGGAAAAAAAGAAAAAGAAAAGAAAAGAGAAAGGCAATAATAATAGTTTCTCAAACAATCAAAAGTCTGGAAAAAGAAAACAACAAGGAAAAAAATAGGCATGGTGGTACTGCTAATACTACC
The DNA here is from genome assembly GCF_900095145.1 of Mus pahari. Classification (NCBI taxonomy): domain Eukaryota; kingdom Metazoa; phylum Chordata; class Mammalia; order Rodentia; family Muridae; genus Mus; species Mus pahari. The sequence continues at coordinate 79,010,534 of NC_034602.1, forward strand.
ACTTAAGTGGCAATCCAGTAGTACACCTTTGCTAAATTTGAGACTAGCCTGGTCTACAGAGCCAATTCCAAGTCAGCCAGTTATATGGTAAAGATGCTGTCTCAAAAGACCAAGCTTCTAAATGCACAACAAAATTTTAAATCAAATTCAGAATAAATCTAATGTCTCTGACAGCTTTCAACCATGTTGCCTATGTAACTTCACTACAGCCCTTCATTCTGAATTTAACATAAAACTTAAAGCAACAATGATTCAAAACTATCGTATGCATTTTGAATTAAAGTGTCTTTACTGTACATAGTTTTCTGAACTTATAAAAATATACTTAAATATGGAAAATAAAGACTTGCAATATTTTCCTGCTATCATTCTTCATCATATATTGAATTAATATCTTTCAGATAGTTCTGCAATATAATATTTGATTTTTTAAATTGCTGTCTGAGTTGCCTATAGGTATCATATAAAAACATTAATGATTTTGACTCTGGATTAGAACAGAATTTTCAAAGATTTCTGAGGTGGCCCTAGACATATTTTTGCCATTCTGTGTTCTTCATTTATACAAAGCAGCTTTCCAGCACTGATGACTATAAAATCAATGCATCAATGAAGTCTTTTTTTTTTTTTTTTT
>NC_034602.1:79011471-79050583 GCF_900095145.1 Mus pahari
GTATCTGTAAAGTACTCAGATTTTACAGATATTAGAATACGACTACTTTTTTTTTTTTTTGGTTTTTCGAGACAGGGTTTCTCTGTTTAGCCCTGGCTGTCCTGGTATTCACTTTGTAGACCAGGCTGGCCTGGAACTCAGAAATCCACCTGCCTCTGCCTCCCAAGTGCTGGGATTAAAGGCGTGCGCCACCACCGCCCAGCTATGACTACTTTTCTTAAATTCTTTAATTAAAACCTTCATAAAAAACTTCTGTGGGAGCCTCAGTGGTTAAGAGCTCTGGCTTCTTCCAGAGGATCTAGGTTCAATTCCTTCCCTAAAACCACATGGCAGCTCATAGCTTTTCTAGGTCCAGTTCCAAGGGATCTGCTGTCCTCTTCCTGCCTCCAAGGACACCAGCACACTAATGGTGCCCAGGTACACATGTAAGCAAAGCAGGATAGATAGAGAGGCAGACAGTAAGTATGCATGTTCACACTCAAGCCTAACAACTAAACTATTACAGTACTGAGGACAGGAGGACCCTAGTATTTCATTAAGGCACACAAACCTTAACGGTGCCCATTTACTTAAAAGCAAGGCTGTTAGCATTCTCATGCAAATACAAAAGCACACGACAAAACTAAGTCTGTATTTAGGTCTTGCTATAAAAGACAAGAGAGCCCGGATAAGGCGAAGGTATGTTAAGAACTTCCTGACAACCTTAAGCATATTACCAAGAGTATCCAGGAACTCCTGGAGACAGACAGCTAGACTGAGTGGTAAAGGAGATCTTAAACTACAGAGTAGTTGTGTGGAGGCAGACGAAGATAAAAGTGAAAGTGAGAAGAGTCCACAAAGTGAGTGGGGACTCCATGTTAAAGAGTCTGAAGTTAAGAAAACAGCAAACCCAGAGTCAGCAATATGGCTCACTTACTGCCAAGCCTAACAACTTATTACTAAGTCTAACAACTTGAGTTAGTTCCCTAGAACTGCATAGTGGGAGGAAAGAATTGAACCCAAGTGTCATGGGCCACACACACAACTTTTTACATGTAGAATCTGATACTAATTAAGAAGAAAGCATCAGGAACTATATTTTAAACATCTCCATTTATGCAAAACAAAACTTTTGATTCCGTAAATGTAGAGAAAAAGGCAGAAAATAAAGCTTAAAAACATACCTGATGTATAAGAAAAAATTTTGATTATTATTCTCTATTTTACTCTACTGTTTTGAGCTTTCGATCAACATTTACTATGTAACCTAACAAAGAAAGTTAGTATAGCTTTAAGATTGCAACATAAAATTGAATACTACCAACAATTTCATATTTCTGGTAGAAACTTTTAAAAGGTTTTCATTGAAGGATGTTGTCCTATTCCCTTCACAGAACGAAGCATATCCACTTTAAATCTTAGAGATGTTCTAGTCTCATTATTCCATGAAGAGTAACTGTGAGTTTTAAACCATTTACAGTTTATCTGAAATATATACAGAAGGGCTGCAGACTTCAGTGTTAAGAGTGCTTGCCTGGCATTTAAATTCAATACTTAATTGAATATTGGCTTTAAATTCAATATTTAACAGTAGAAAAAAATAGAATACTTTAAAGTAAAAAGACTGAAACAGTCAAGAGAACTACAAAATATTCACTGTCTATCCCGCACTAAGTAGATCCACAGCCAATCTACATCAACAGTTCTCATCCTGTGGGTTGTGAGCCCAATGGGGTTGTATATCAGATATCATGCATATCAGGTATTTACATTAAGATTTAGAACAGTAGCAAAATTTCAGTAAATAATATGACAGCCAGGGTTAACCACAACATCAAGAACTGTATTAAAGGTGGTCACGGCATTAGAAAGGTTGAAAACCTTTCTAATGATCTAGATGAAACCAATGACCACGTAAAAGGACACTACAAGTGGCTGCAACTCTTCTTAATAAAAGTTTTGTTTGTTTTGCTAGAAATCTATAAAAAGGAGGAAGAAGGAAAGAAATCAGGCCTGCACAGGAAGAAAAAAGAAATCTAACAAAAGGGGACTCCATGAGAAAGGCATGCTACTACACACTTTTAATCAATCCTGGAACCTGAGGCAGAACTGACAGTCTGGGCTAGTATTAAGACCTTAATGCTCCCCCCAAAACCTAAACAAACAACAAGACAAAAAACAAAGAAACAAACAAAACCAGGCATTTAACTCAGGTCCTTAATATGCATTTAATCCCCAGGACAGCACCCCCCCCCCACACACACACACACCTGGATTACATGAAAACCAGACAGAATTAGTTTGTCAACAATAAGCCATTCACAGATATTACCTATTTATCAAAGAACATATGAAACTTATTTGTGTATGTAAGTTTTCTGTGTAGAAAGATACACAGAATATATCTGTGTACATGCGCACATTTTTATGGATGTAAATGAATATGCAGGCCATAGGTAAACTTGAAGCATCTCCTTGGTCTTTTAAGCCAGCTCTCTCATTTAGTCTGGAGCTCAGTCAGAATGAGATCCTCCAGTCTCCATAGCCTCAGCACTGGGATCACAGGCATGCCATACTCAGTTTTCACTAGCCTCTAAATATTTTCTGTGTGGGTCTTTAACATATACAAATGGGTACATATAAAGATGAATCCAAACCGGGAATTGGTGGCGCATGCCTTTAGTCTCAGCACTTGGGAGACAGAGGCAGGCAGATTTCTGAGTTCTAGGCCAGCCTGGTCTACAGAGTGAGTTCCAGGACAGTCAGGGATATACAGAGAAACCCTGTCCTGTGTTAAAAAAAAAAAAAAAAGACTCCACAGAGGAGATATATTCTGATGTATTATCTATCATACGGTACAAACATGAAGGAAAGACAAAACACTTTAAACAACGATAAAGGATAGAGTATAAAATATCTAATCAACATGTTAACTACTTGGAAATATCAAATTAAGCCCCTCTCTTCCTCCCCAAGCCTACATGTGAAATATTAAAAAACAAAACAAAACAAAAGAACAGCCAAGAGGTAAAAGCAATACAAATGCCCACCAACTGATGAACATGGAGACAAAATGAGGCTCATACATATATACATACACTGGAGTGCCCTCAACCTTAGAAAGGAAACACTGTCCCACTCAACACAGATAAACCCCAACAACTGATCAAATGAAATAAGATAATCACTATTTGATTCCACTCATTTGAGCTACATAAATAGAATATATCTAAGAAACAAAAGGTTAACAATAACAAGCACAATGTAGAGTTCTTCAATAGATGTACTTTTGACTTTCCAAGATGAACTTCTGGATTTTTTGCCCAACAATGTAAATTTTCCTGACACTTTAAAACCAGCAAGATTTTACTTAGCATTACTTATAACTTTAGAATAAATTAGCCATCATAAAAGGTATGAGTTGGTTTCAAAACTTACTAGGCATCATATAAAGCACTGGTCAAACTCATTTCTAGCACACTGCGTGTCATTTCCCAGCACCCACATGGTAGCTCAACCATTCACAATTCCAATTCTAGGGGAGCCAAGCCTCTTCTGGACTCCATGGGCACAAGGCAAGCACATGTTCATAAATGTACGCAAACTGTCATACATATAAAAATGTTTCTGAAGAAAACACAACCTACTTAAAAAGGAAATCTGTACAGATAAATCTTTTTAAGACTGATATAAGAACATTTTTCCTAGCAGACTTTTAAATCCAAAGTGAAATAAATAATCTTCACAAACATAAGCTAGAACATTTCTGAAATCAAATCCAATGTGTTAAAACGCATTTAAATTGGCTGTGGTAACACACACACCTTTATTCCCAGCACTAAGAAACCGGAGGGAAGAGGATTCTGAGTTTGAGGCTAGTCTGGACAATATGACTAGACTCTATCTCAAACAAACAAGCCCTACAAATGCAACTTTCTTATAAAAATTTTTTTTTATAAGCATATCATTTCTGGTAAAATTTGAATGAGCTTACAGAAAACGATTCACTATACTGCTAAAAGATATTGGCATCATAATTCATGGCGGCACAGCTTTAATACAGTAAGGGGAGACAAGGAGAGAGTCTGACAGAGTGTTAGCCCTGACAGTGGCCACTTTGGAGACTTTTAAAACTGGCACAAACAGGAAAAACACTTGGCATAAAAATCTAAGAAGACCAAAATAATATACTAGACTCAATATGACAGTTTTAAAACTCAATAAACTAAAAGTTCAGTTGACATGCAGAAGATAAAAACAATACTGTTCATACTTCAACAGTAACTAATTAAAAGATATAAAGGAAGATACAATGATGGCAATAACCATACAACAATTCACAACAAATGTTTAAAAGCTGTATAAAAACTGCCTAACTTGGCAGACATAGTGATGCAGGACTTTAATCTCAACACTGGAAAGACAGAGGCAAGCAGAACTCTATGAGTTCAAGCCCAACCTGATCTAATACACAGGGAAATCCCAGGATAGCCATGGCAACATAATGAGACCTGGGGCTGGAAATGGCTCGGCAGTTAAAGAGCACTGGCTGCTTTTCCAGAAGACCTGGATTCAATTTCCAGCACACACATGGCAGCCCATAACTGTCTATAAGTAGTTCCAGGGGATATGACATCCTCACAGACGTACAATGCAGGCAAAACACCCATACACATAAAATTGAATTATTTAAAACAAAACAAAACACAATCCTAGGAAACTGTGTAACTTTAGTAAAGAAGATGAAGAGCCTGAAAACTAAAAGCATGTTGTGTTTGTGTTACACATAATGGCAGAATGCATATCCTATCAAACATCAAAATATATGTGGCATTGCAAAAGATAACTCTGGCAGGTTAGAATCTAAATTCCATCAATTACCCTGAACCTTTGGGGGGGGGGGTCCCAGAAAGTGAATCACCAACCAAAGAGCCTAGCAAGAGCTGGACCTACCCACCCACATATGTAGATGTGCAGCCTGGTCTTCATGCTGGAGCAGGAGCTGTCCCTGAATCTGCTGCCTTTCTATGGATCCCGTTCCTCTAACTGGGCTGCCCTGTCTGGCCTCAGGGAGAGGATGCACCTAACCCTACATAGACATGATGTGCCAGGATAGGGTTGATACTGGGGAAAGCCCACCCACTCAGAGAAGGGGAGGGAGAAAGGAGAAGTGGGAAGGGGAAACTGAGACAAAGGGGGTGTGGGATGTAAAGTGAATAAAAAAGGGTGTAAAGTGAATAAACAAATTAATGAAAAAAATTCAGACAAACAATATCTTCTAAGTCATTAAAGCAGCCTAAAATACTACACTTAATCATATGAAACCGTAGACACTTCTGATTTGTCATTTTATAAAAAGCAGCAATTTCTGGAGGATGAGGAGATGCCTCTGTAGATAGTAGACTTGCAGTGCAAGCATGATGGACAGAGCTGTGTCCCTACCGCCCATGTTAAAGCCCAGCAGGCAGGCAGCTCATCTGGTAATCCCAACGTGTAAAAGGCAGACGGGGTAGATACCTAGAACAAGACAGCCAACTACACGTCTGGATTCAAGTAAGAACTGCTTTCATCCAGTGGAGAGCAATCAAGGCATAATACATCCTGGACCTCCACAAACACATATCCATATCATCAATACCGACAGACAAGGCACATAGGCAAACATAAATGAGAAAACACACACACACACCTTTTTAAAAAGTGTCAACAGGCTTTAAAACCCACTCAAATATTTACTGCTGAAGTTTACTGAAGGGTCAGTATGTGACTTGTTTCTCATCCTAGTCAACTTAGTGGTAAAAATGTAAAGGTGTAGATGGGCCAATCTCCCTCAATAACCTAGAGAGAACTGAAGAAGCTACTTTGAAATCTAAAGGATAAGAAAAATCAAGAGGGGCTGGAGAGATGGCTCAGGAGTTAAGAGCACTAGCTGCTCTTCCAGAAGTCCTGGATTCAATTTCCAGCAACCACATGGCAGCTCACAACCTCCTGTAACTTCAGTTCCAGTGCATCCAACACCCTTTTCTAACTTTCAAAAACAACAGGCATGGAAGGAGTGCATTGACAGATACAGGTGAAATACTCATGTATAAAATAATAGTAAATTTATAAAAAATGCAGAAAAATCAAGAGCCAAGGGAAGAACAGCACACACATACAAAACAAACAAAAAACCCACAGGTTCTAAAATAAGAACCTTCTAGCTCAAAATGACAAAAAGATAAGGACCAGCTAAAAGGGTACAAGTGATACTGGAAGGAGCCGTTAGAAGTCTTGCCGACCAAGTTAGGAGCTTCAGTTCTATTCTGTAATGACCTGCATTTCAGAAAGAGTAGCCATTTATTAACTGAGAAATGAATGAGATATTGGAAGAAAAGATAGTAAAGGGAGAAAGAAAGATGAGGGTAAGTTAATGTGCCAGGTAGAGACCAAATTAGGAGGATTCTATGAAATCTAAGTATAACAAGTTGGAAGTAACAAAAGCATGACATAGAAGGACTCAAGGTATAGTTTTGAGGTTCTATGCTTTCCCTTTCCATTTTCCCATCTTGTCATGTTAGTAATGGAAACCATTCCATGAGACTCAGGTGGGAATAAACTCCTCTAGTTCACCTTCTACATAGTGAATAGAAGCTAGTCCTGAATGAAGACACAGACCAGCTAGGTCAACAAGACTATTTCAGAAAGCCAGTAGAGACATTTTCTCTTGTATTGTTAGCTAAAAAGACAAGGTGATCCTAGAACTTTGTAAGATACTAATTATCCCCCAAAGTCCACATACTCCTTCTTTTAATATAAAGCCAGTTCCCCCTAAGCTTTATCTAGGCATAGAGCCAAATAGCAACAACTAAATTCTAAATTATGAAACTAAGTTCTGACCAATGGGGATATAGACAAGAAGCAACATTTACTCTCCTTGGCCAATCCTTAAAAGGAGGCTATCCACGACCACCCTTCTGTTTCCTATTCTTTACAGGCCGCATATAAACTCATATGTATCATATGATAAATATGCTATCATATAAAATACTATAGATAAACTGGGTGGTTCCCACAGGGATGTTTTTTTCCCAGTTCTAAGAGCAAACTATCAGCAGTTTGGTTTCTCCGGAGACCCCTTGCCTTGCTTGCAGATGATGCTCACGTTCTTCACCTTCACACAGCCTTCTCTGTGTGCACATCTGATTCTGTAGCTAACCTTCCTTTTAGAGGGAAACCAGTCAAACTAGAGTAGGATCTATCCATATGACCTCATTTAACCTTAATTACTCTTTTAAAGGCTTTATCACTAAATACAGACATTGCCTGATATAAGATTCAGTCCTGGTCCTCTGGAACATAGACATTTTGGTTGGTAAGCTATGCTACACTAGATTTTTAGATCAAATCAACATTGCAAGGTAGAGTTATCAGAATGTTCTGTGCTGATGGGAATGTTCTCTATCTACACCCTTTGATATGGTAGCCAGTGGCCATACATGACTACTTAAAGTAAGTTTAAAATTTAAGCAAAATTATAAACTCAGATTCTCAGATAGCACTACCCACAAACAGTGTCTACCATACTAGGCAACACAATTTATGGGGTGATACAGTACGTAGTTAAGACAGCTAGACCTTAGATCTGTGGACTCTCTGCCCAGAGTGTCAGAGAAAGGAAACAAACAACAAAAATACTCCACAACTTGAACAAAAAAAAAAAAAAAAACCCACTCTCCGTGTGCAGCGCATGTCTGAATGTTTTCATATCAATCCCTCAATTATCAACAACAAATTCCTAAGTTTAGCTACAGACAAAGCAAGGGAGCCTAGAGGAGCCAACCCCAAACTCCTTGAGGCCCTGTGGTCAACTACTTCTGAGCCTAAACAAGGATGCTCTGGTATTCTAAAATACTCAGTAGTTCTGTGACTTAAAGCAATCTTTCTCCTGCCAAACAGTAGCAAAGATCAGACCAAGACGTGCTGCTTTCCTACCGGTGATGGCTTCTGATGAGACAATCTAGTTAGCTATTCTAACTAGATTAAGAAAGGAGGGCAGCACCCAGTCTTTAGCAAACAGTATCTTCAATCACATACTAATGTAGTCCTGCCTTGAGATTTTGAAGATGTAAATCAATTAACGAAGTGTAAGCAAGGGTGATTTTTCTTAGCGAGCATGACCTACTCAAATGAGCTCCTAAAAGAAACCTTGTTCTTGCTAGCAAAACTCAAACTCTGATCAAAAGCAGAGTTGATAATTGTTCTCTCTTCACGATTCGTTTCTAAGTGTCTGGGGAGAAGAACTCCACTTTGGCCATCAGTTTCAGCTTGCTCATGAACTTGATTCCTAACTGCCTTCCAGACTGGCTTCCTTAGGCAGCCCTTACAATCTTATAAGACAATTCATTCCCTTTAATAAATCTTTGAATGCTATCTAGCTAACCAGGTAGTTACCAACCATATATACATCTCTGTATATACTTATTCTGCTTCTCTGATTAATTCCTGACTAAAAATCATTCAAATATTATATCCAATGTCCTCAAGTAGCCAGGAAACATAAGGGAGACGGATCAGACATACCACAGAAATAAGCAAAAACAATTTTCCTTCCTTATTTAAAAAACAAAAAACAGGGGCTGGAGAGATGGCTCAGCAGTTAACAGCACTGACTGCTCTTGCAGAGGACCTGAGTTCAGTTCCCAACCATATGTAATAGGATCTGATGCACTCTTCTGGTGTGTTTGAAGATAGCTAAAGTGTACTCATACAAATAAAAATAAATCTTAAAAAAATACAGATCTTTTACTATATTGCTTATGTCATATAAAAATTGAAATCTCAAATTTTTTAACTTATTAGATTTTTATTTTCAAATTTCTGACAAAAGTTTTAATCACCAAACTGCATCATTAATGATCACAAAAGTTGTGATCAGGACCCAGGAGACAGCTCAGCTGGTAAAGATGCTTGCTGCCACGCCTGAAAAACTGAGTTGTATTCCCAGGACCCAAGGAGTAGGAGAGAAGAGGTCCCCTCAACATGTACACCACCATAAATCGCCAACCTGAACTACATGATACACAGGGCTACAAAGCAATGATGTCCTAGGGTTGTTTTGTCCATCTGGCTTCCCCCACCCACCTAACTGCACAACCTTTGATTATTTACTTTACTGCTTCCTTTGGGTCTTGTTCTGAATCTGATCTTACATGATTTTTGTCTCATCTTCTGTTTTGTTATATTGTCTATAAGCCAGTCAGTCACATTAAAATTTGTACCTCCAGTTTAAACTTGTCCTTGATAAGTGAGCTCAGACTCAATTATCCTTCCTTCCTTTAAGAAAATCAATTCAAAATCTCACTCAGCTACTACAAACAACTCAAAGTAGAAGTCACCAGTTCAGTACTCTGCAAGCTAAAAAGAAAACAAATCCTCTTTTGCCTAATCCACTGTACAGTGGTGACCAGGAACAGGGTTAACTGTGATCAAAGTTTCTTTAGAAGAGAAAGGCAGCACAGAAGTCATTGAGGTCCTGCTGGGGCAGCAGCTGTGAAGGCCACGTGCTGGCCACTGTGCAAGTCCCTTACACATTTTGTCCTTGGTAGGAGTGTTCTTTTGACTGTTGTTTAGGTCCTTGGGTGATTTTTTCTTGACCATGTCTGAAATACAGGAGTCACTGGAGAGTACTTCAATTCCTAACTGTCTCCCAGACTGGCTTCCTCAGGCAGCCCCCCTTACCATCTTATAAGACAATTCATTCCCTTTAATAAATCTCTGGATGCTATCTAGCTAACCAGGTAGTTGCCAATCATGTATAAATCTGCTTCTCTGATTAATTCCTGACTGATATTCATTCAAAACTATTATTTCCAATGTCCTCAATCAGTCAGGAAAAAAGGGAGAAGGGTCAGAAGACTAGATGTGCAAAGAAAGGTGTGTGCAAACGTTGGATGGCCAGAGTTTGAGCTCAACAAGTTTTGTATGGAGATACAAATTTTAAGGTGACTGACTGGCTTATAGACAATATAACAAAACAGAAAAGACAAAAATCACATAAGATCAAATTCAAAACAAGACCCCAAAGAAGCAGTAAATCATCAAAGGATGTGCAATGAGGTGTGGAGGGGGAAGCAAGACCAACAAAAGACTAGCTAGTAAATACAGAAACCAGAGGTAAAGAAATAAGGAAAGGGCAAAGTTCTCTGAAGACTTGGCAACTCATATAAAAAAACAGTAGGAGAGAAATTAACAAAATAATCAAATCCTGTATCCAAAAGAGTACCAAGTTTTCTCTGGGAACCAGAATACTTACTACCAAAAGAAAAAGTCTAGAAAATCTTTACATATGGGGTCAAGGAAGGTCTCTTGTGTGGAGTGTCCATGAGTCATAAAATAATAATACATTCTACTAAGCAAAATACTGTTTTCATACTGTGAAAACAAAGAATATATGGAATGATATAAAGAATACTTATAAACAGCACCTACAAATCACCAAGAAAAAAGCCCAATATAAGGAATCAAAGATGAAATTCTCAAAAACAATCTAAACAAAACATAAAACCATTCAATGTTGACAATTATGAAGATAAAAATACTATTTTTAGCCAGGCAGTGGTGGCACACACCTTTGATCCCAGCACTGTGGATGCAGAGGCAGGGGGATCTCTGGAGTTGGGAGACCAGCCTAGCCTACAGAGCAAGTTCTAGGACACCCACCAACTCCCCAAAACAGAGGAAAAGAAGAAAATCCCATCTAGGAGCCTTCTCATGCACTTCTCATTATAAGCTTGGGCAATTAAACTAAGATTAGAACCCAATTAAAATAGTTTGTATGGGTACAATATAAATACGTACAAGTAAATTCTTTAAGATATGATGTTCCAAACATTTTCCAGATTAAGTAGCTAATAAGGGGCTGGAGAGATGACTCAGCAGTTGAGAGCACTGGCTGCGCTTCCCGAGGTCTTGAGTTCAATTCCCAGCAACCACATGGTAGCTCACAACCATCTACAATGGAATCTGATGCCCTCCACTGGTGTGTCTGAAGATAGCAACAGTGTTCTCACACATAAAATAAATAAATCTAAAAAGAAAAAAAAGTAGCTAATAAGGAATAGTCATAGTTGAAATTTGGCTTCATGAAAATCAAACGGTTAAGACTCCTAAGACTTACAGGACACATACTACTGTACTGTGGGAGACATTAAAATCAAAGCCAAGCTTCTGCCTTCAGACCTAATAGTCCTAATACTCTAGATATAAACTGCGAGGTCACTTAAAGATAAAGATTCACAAGAAAAGAGAGAGAAGGCGCTACTTCTGATACTTCTCTGTTACCACTGACTTCCTCTGAGGTAGTATGTCCAAGTTAGACCCAAATAAAGGGATGCCAGATTAACAGATCATTCTGGGTATCTAATAAAAAGCTAGATATAAGCTGCAAGTCTGTGGAAAGTTAAAAAAAAAAATCCAAACCAAAATAAATGATTACATAAACCTTATCCAGAATCCAAGTCAACAACCTCTATTTTAAAGGAAATATCTTTCTTTTAGCATAATAAAAAATAAATGAATGATAAACGAATGAGCATGTTTGGAATCAAACCAAGGTTAAATCATGCTCTGACATTCATTAGAAATACATCCTTCACAAAGTCACTTAAACCTCTTTTAAACTAGTATCTCTGCCTGTAAAATCAATGTCTCAAAACTCAGTGGCTGACTGGGGGTGAGGTCAGAGGTCTCCCTGTGGGAGTCAGTTCTCTCAGTTCTCTCCTTTCTATCATGTGAGTTCCAAGGGATCAAACTCAAGTCATCAGGCTTCACAGCAAACTGGTCCTGGTGCAAAAGTTTTATACTTCTGAAACTCACATTCCTTAAATAGAATATATAACCATTTAACCTCATTCTTGCATTTTTCTCAACCTCTGTTTACTCATTGGTACAGTTTTAATTTACATGTCTTTTAAAAAGCTTGTTTATCATTGTTTACTCAACGCAGACTAAAGCATACCCAGTGGGAACTCATTTTTGAATAATGAAATAAACATGGTGACACCTACTTCATAGGGTTACAGAGACAGTAAAATGAGAAAACATGAAAACTATTAACTCCTTTCACTTTCTTAACTACTATAAAGTAGGATCTATTTTCCCCATTTATACATAAGAAAATGAGCTAGAGAGGTTAAGTAACTACTGATCCAAGACCACAACACCAGTTAAGTGATGGGTCAAAGAACTGAATACAAACTCCACACACAGTCCATGCTCAGAACCATTAGCTAAGTCTTCATATACAATGGGCACTCAAGCACTATTTTTTTTTAGTATGTTAGAATATTAGAGGCATAAAGAACCTATTAAGACATTCAATAGCCAATGATGATTAGTTTAACTTGTTTTCTGTCTCTAGGCAAGTTTCATAACTCACAGTAATTAAGAAATTAAAAGACACTGCTGGGCATAGTGATGTATCTTTTAATCTTGGTGAGTTCAAGACCAGCCTGGTCTACAGTGTGAGCTGTAGAACATAAAGAGCTATACAGTGAGACCCTGTCTTCAAAACAAAACTGGTGTGTGTGTGTGGGGGGGGGTGGGTGTGGGAAGTCGTGTGCTTAGCCAGCGGTGGAGCTGTCCTGTCCAGGCACCCAGGGGGGGGGGGGGGTTGACGGTGTTCAAACACCAGCTATTCACAGGCTAAGAAGGAAGACAAGAAAGGAAGAAGGAACTCCATTCATGATTCCCTAAATGAACTCTGGATTCTCCCTAGAACTGATATTAGTTGACTGAATAGATCTGTATGCTGTCCCCCTCTCCCCTTTTTCTTTTTGATCAAGTCCTCTTTAAATAGAAGATAAGGAAATAATTAAGAGAGAAATTCTCCAAAGGTTATCCATTTTAAAAATAATGCTACATTAGTTGAAGAAACAGAACTGGGAAACCAGTACAGGCAGGTTTCTCTGGGCTAATCTGATCTCATGCATTTATAACAGTGGAACCTAGCATCTTCCCATTAAAAACCAAAGAAATGAAACAAGAAATTAGTGTCAAGAGTCTTAGTGGTAGCTTCCCCTTCTCCCTCACCCTCAACCCTACCTCTTTCACAGATGCAAGTCTTCTGGCCTTGCAGATCCTCTCAGTACTGTCAGCACTAACTCATTGGCCCCCACTGTCTAAGTTCTTCACTAAGTTTATCTCTTATTTAAAAACCACATCTTTTTCCTCAAATATAGGTGGAATTCTGATTGACTCCCACCGTACTTATATTTTATTCTTCTCTCTTCTACAGCACTGCTCCTGAACTTAAAAGCTCTATCGTTAACATTTCCTCCCTTTGAATCGTGCTCCAGAGAAAGCTGCCTTCCACTTACATCTCAAAGTGTCTTCAATAGAATGCAAGATTACTTCTGAAATGAAGTATAAACTCTTTCAGTTCTACCTTTTTCTTGTAAATATTTAATTTAATCCAATGTACAACGTGTTTCTATGTTGGGAAATATATTTTGTTCCTTACTAGTCAGTAGCCCATTGAAAGTTGAGCAAATTACACTTTCAACTTAGAGCTAAAGTCTTGTGCCTAAAGAAGGAAAGAAAGGAAAAGTTTTCTATCTTCTGCATGCTTTCCAGGTATAGCTGAGGCTATACGAGCATCGAAACCACTCCATCCATTCTGAGATACTTTGGAGATAGATATCTACTCTAACGGATAAATAGGACTTGCAACTAGGTACTACAACTTACAAATACAGCCATGTCTCTCCCATTTTTCATCTTTCACCAGACACAGGATGTCCAGCTAACATGTCTTCAAAATCGATATATTTTTGTCATGTTAAATCATCCTTCATGTTTTCAAGTTAGACACTGCAAAAGTATACACTTTCAGATTCTCTCCTAATCTTTCGATTTTTACAGGAGAATTAGTTCAAGGATCATATTATCTGCATTTTTAAACTGTGTAAGCCAAAATAATTTGGGAAAAAAAAAAACAAACAAAAAAAGTACACTTTCCAAGTCCTGAAAATTAAACTTCTGAAGACATGTCAGGACAGTGAAAGCGATAAACTGTTGCACAACCCGCCCACCTGACCCAAGTTGCAGTACACAGCTCAGAGCTTCACCCCTTCACTCTGATCACAGCATGCAGGCCAGGCCAGAGGGAACTACTCCTTTCTGTCTTGCCCATTTCTCAGCATGTGTTACAGCCATTTCTTTAATGCCTCAGCTTTCTTACAGCTATTTCACCCAACAAATGACAAACCTATTGCTTTACTTGTGTAGATGGCGGCAAAACACACTAAGGATCAGCACTGTCTGTGCTGGTCAGTGTCAATATATACAATACTTATTCTCAGATGAAAAACTGCTTCAAGCCATCTACAACTTAGGGAAATACCAGGCCATGGACAAAACTACCTAGGGAGGTGCAATTTGTAGCAGAATACTTCTTTAAGTATTACATTAAGCATATGGCCTTGTTCCAAACCAGAGCTCAATGTTAGAAAACTTAAAATCTTACTACTGTGGTTTACTCACAGTTGCTAAACCTGAAATTCGGCACCAGTTTTTGAAATAGGTCAGAGGGAGACGAAATGTACAGATGTCACTGAGTCTCTAAAAACTTTGATTCCTACTTTTGCAACTATGAGATACTATCCTCCAGTTTCCTTTAAACCTTGCTGCCCTTATTTTTAAAATAAGGGCAGGGGAAAAAGTCCTCCCCACTTCTGAGAACTATAAAGCTGGCCAATTCTAAGTACCAAAACAGAAAAGGATTCCATCACACCCTTCTCCTCATTGTTTCAATACTGAAGTTTTGTTTTCTCTTTTGTGTTTGACTTAAGGGTGTCTAGGGCCTTAGACCTGCTAGACACTAAGCCTTGTCTCCATTGCTTACAATGAAACTTGAACAATATGCTGTCCGGAAACAATCAATAAGCAAGTACAAACTACCCATAACATTTACCACAATAGGCCCAACAGAAATAACAGAAGGGAGAAATTTGGAGGTATATATTCCTACTCTTAGAACTTTTTCTACGATGTAGCTTCATCTAACCTAAGGTTAGGAAAAAAATGTTTGTCTTATTGCTAACAGGCGAGCCTCAAGTCCCTTTCCAAGGTCTCTACGTAAACAGAACCTGGATGGGAAAGAAGAAGAAAACAAATTAACTCAAAAGCAGCCTTTTACCAGGCTCTAGTGTAGCACGCAGTATTTCTGGATAATTCAATTAGTCTTCTCTTAGAATCAACTTTTACAGCTTCTTTCCTCTGCTGCCTCAAGTTACTATTTCCTCCATATTTGGGTGTTTAAAGCTTCCATTTCATAATATTGACAAGAGGGTTTGTTCTAAAAGAACTAACAACTGGTCGTAGTTTGCTATCAGTATGGTTCATTAAGCTTTTGGGTTACAAGGAATAAGGTCCTACAACGCCGCCTGTCTGCAGACCCAGGAAAAACTCTAAGGAGTTATGAAACCAGATCACTAGAACAGAAGGCCTCCCTATCCCAGTCACAACCGAGCCCGGGTGCAGAGCAGACGCTTCACCCCTGCTTACTTTATAATAAATAAAGTAAGTTACTTGATTAATTAAATAAAAGCGGGATCTGGTTTGATTATTTCTTATTGAGGGAGAACCCGATGGAGTACGACATATACACGCAAAGCACCTAACAGAATTTTTACGTACTAAGTCACTTGTAAACGCATACGGATGGATATAAGATCGGCTCATAAAATCCCTCACAAATCAAGGAAGCGAAGAGTACTTCACCAGCCACGAGTTTTAAAAAACGAGAGAAAGAAAGAAAAGAAAAAGAAAAGCCCGGCAGCCAAACAGTATGGAAAAGTACAGCTTCTCACGTGTCTCTCCCAGATACAAATACTTAGCTCCGAGTCCATTACAATCTTACCACCCCTCCACAACTGCTCCCCGCCACCTTCCACTGACAGAAAACTCTCAAGCTCGCAGTCGGTCCCCCGGAGACTCTCCTACCTATTATCTTACCCCTCCCGCTTTAGCTCCGCCCCCGCCCCGGGAATGAGGTGGCCTTACTGGCCCCAGGGAGACCACCCTCCGGCCCCAAAGTGCCACCCGGGAATCCGACCAATCAATCCCTCCGCCCTTCACCCTGCGAGGCAGCAGCATCCCCGGCTGGCCAGCTCCTCGGCAACTCCGTGCACTCTCTGGTCCTCCCACCCCCACGTGTCACTACCCTCCCCCACGTCCCCACACCTCACGACTCGGGCCGAGCAAAGAAAGGGGGCAGCCGAACGGCCGGGTCCCCCAGGGCAGATCGTAAGCCCCGAGGGCTCGGTCCCACCGCGAGTCCCCTCCCACCTTAGGCCCTCCACGGTCCCTTCCGCCCTCCTCGAGGTGAAACCAGGCCCTTGCCTCAGAAACCTCCTCTTCCTCGTCGTCGTCGTCCTCCTCTTCCTCGCTGTTGTTGCTGCTGGTGCCGCCGCCGCCTCCTCCGCCGCCGCCGCCGCCGCTGTTGTCGCTGTCGCTGCTGCTTTCGCTGCTGCTGGGGGGTCGGCAAGTCCGGTTCCGCTTGGCCTTGTGGTGCGGCGGCGGCGGCTGCTGCTGCTGCTGCTGCTGCGGTGGCTTCTTCTTCAGGAGCAGGTCGCAGACTCGCACCATCCCACGAGGAGACGAGGCCGGGCGAGCCCCGCCGCCGACCTCCGCCGCCGCCGCCACTGCCGCTGCCGCCGCGGGGGGGGCCGCCACTGCCGCCGCCGCCGGGGGGCTCCCTTCTCCCTCAGCCGCCGCCGGAACCGTCGCCTTCTCCATCCCCGCGGGAAGAGGGGGTGGGGGACGCGGACGGGGGAGGGGCGTGGGGGGGGCTCCGCTCTACCGCGACTTCGGTCGCGCCGGGGCCGACACAGCGCTCCGGGCCGCCGCCGCCGCCACCGCCTCGGTCACCTCTACTGCCGCCGCCGCCGCCGCCGCCGCTCCGCCAGCTCTCACCTCGTCTCGCGATACTAAGGGCGGGGAGCTTGGCGCTGGGAGGGAGGGAGCGAGGGAGAGAGGGAGGGAGGGAGGGCGGAGGGGGGCGAGGCGGAGCGCGAACGCCGTGCCCGGGAAAGCCGAGCAGGCGTCCGGAAGGAGCCTCCGGGGGAGTGCGCCTGCAGTGGCTCCCGCTGGGGAGACCGAGTCTGAGCGGGGACCGCAAGCAGGGGCCGCGGGCGAGCGAATGAACGAGCGAGCGAGCGAGCGAGCGCCGGGATGGCCTGTCTTCTCCGCGCTACTTCCCCCACGCACACAGCCCTGCAGCCCTCCCTCCTTCCTTCCTGGCTTCGGATTAGAACGCAGCCGCAGGCGGAAGCGCGGGTGACGCCATCAGCCGGCGCCGCGGCGGCCGCGCGAGCGCCCAGCGCTGCCTGCCTCTCCCAAGTGCGGACTCCCGGGGGGCCGGGGAGTGGGCTCCCCCGCGAGCCAGCCAGCGAGCGAACGTGCGAGCGTGCGTGCGTGCGTGCGTGCGTGGGCGCAGGGAAGCGGAGGCAATGGCCTGGCGAGCCGTGGGGCCCCGGGCTGAGTCGGGGGCGAGCGCGAGGCCTGGCCCCTTGAGATCCGGGAGGTGGGGCCTCGCCCCGGACCTCCTGGCTGGACTTTTCCTGCCTGGCCATTTTCTCCACCGCCTAAGCCAGAGGGCTTTGGATCTTCAGAGAGAACTTCGTGAAAGGAGAGAGACTCAAGTCAGGTCCAAAAGAAAACTGTTTCCCCCTCCGCCATCCCTTGGAGCGATCACGTCCTCACTTAGAAAACTCTTGTCAGAGTTTTGAGTCTCGGGTCCTAGGCTTCCTAAACCTGACTTTGACACCTTTGTAATATGCAGCAACGGAATCTAGTGATTTCTTTTTTTTTTTTTTAAGACTATACACTTCCGAAGAGGTGGGTGTAGGAGCTGGGTCATCATCGTCTGCATTTCTCGGTCTGGATTCTGAGATCATTTTGAGGACCTGGAGAACTTGCAGACCGATTGAAATGTAGTTTCCTTCTTGAAACAGACTTCTCCAGTGTTAAGGTTAGCCTTGAACTGGCGATCTTCCTGAGATCATTGGGGTCTGTACACCACACCGCGTCATGTTTATGTAGCTTATTGAATTCAGAATTAGCCATTTCTGGACTAGTATGAGTAGTGACATAAGGAAAATAAAGCAAACATCAAAGACAGATGTACTGGCACAAGATAAAGTGCCTCAACTGACAGAGTTACCATTTTAAGACTTCTAAGTTTAGCTGAGTGCCTGATTTTATTTTATTTATTTATTTATTTATTTATTTATTTTTTTTTTTTTTTTTTTTTTTTTTTTTTTTTTAGTACTGGCATACCATATGAAATGTGGGCAGTTGCCAGTACACTACGGAGTGCCACAGACAAATTGGTGATGACTAAATCAATTCATTCAAGCAAAATTTTATGTGCCTACTCTGTGTGTTATCTATGAAATCAAAGTCTGTTTCCTGGGGCTTCCCTGTGTCCTGTGTGCAATAGTAAATATACAAAATGTTAACATCTGCCGACTGCTGAGTTCCGGTATACAACATAGTACAGAACACTATTGTGCATCTGATAGCCATAGACTTGGATTGTATAGTTTCAGCGGAATCTTGTCCATTTTCTATATTCTTCAGCACCTTTGTCTCACTTTTCACCTCAGTACCTTTTGCAATCTTTGAATGCCAGCCCTGTTTTATTATATGACTGACTAAGAGTTTCACAAGAAGACTGAAGCCACTGACTGCAAATTCCTTCAATTTTCCAAATGCTAGAAATGGGCTGATCTTTTCTCAGTATGGAGAGAATGGCAAAACTCCTCGCCCTCATGCAAGGTCAACTCTCCAACTTTATTCTGGTTTCAGTGTCTGTCTTTGGCCTGGTTTCTGTTTTCCTGCTTTTGGTCCTTCACAAAGTTTGGCTTCCTTTGTCACTTACTCAGGTTCATTTCTTCATAGTCATGTTCTTTATGTATGAAGTGCAACTCCGTTATTTGGAAAAAAGTTAGTTCTTGCTTTGTTGAATAGAAATGAAAGATAATCTTTGGGGGTTCGTCAGATAAAGCTAAACTATTAGAATAGTCGAGTCCCCTGGCATGATTTGTATCTATTTTTGAATATTTTTTACTTAGTATATTTTTACATATTTTCTCCCTTTGTCAGCCTTGTAGCCAAGACTGGCTGGCCATTTACTAGGCACACTGATAAACTAAACGTCATGTGTTTTCATGTGATTGTGTCCAGGTGATTGAACTCTAGGAAATAAAGTGTGAGTGTTGGTACTATGCTCAGTTTCAGGCCAAGTGGGAGTCCTACTGAATTCATGTTCCACCATCTTGATACTAGTGAAATACCACAGGATTCTGAAACCATTTGTTGCTAGTATCAGAATCTGAAGAGAGAGTTTGAGAGATTGATCCTGCCTCAATGTCCCAAGTGCTCAGATTGCAGACATGCGCCACCACACATAGCTTCAGATTACATTTTGAGCCCCTAACTTTACCTGATGCTTCGAGTATTAAACATCTATTACTAAAGTTTCCAAAGGAGTCCCAGTGTAAGAATTCCCTTCTGCTGCCTAATTTCCAAGTAGTTGAGGGGCACGGGGAGAGTACAAATGAAGGCCAAAAATATCACCATATTAATGATAGGAGGAAATTGCCTGATGTAGCATATTCATCACCAATAAGAATATAAAAACGGGGCTGGAGAGGTGGCTCAGTAGTTAAGAGCACATACTTCTTTTGTACAGAAACTGAGTTCAATTCCCAGTGCCTATGTTGGGTGGCTCATGACCACCTGTAATTACAAATACCTCTGGAAAATTTAGAAACAACTAAAAATAATTCTTAAAACATTCAAATAATTACATATATATAAAAACTGAATACACACACACACACACACACACACACACACACACACACATATATATATATATATATATATATATATATATATATATATTCAAGTATGTTGCCTCCAAAAATGAGGGAAATTTATACCTCCAGTCCCCAGCAATGCTTGACAAAGACAGCATGGAGGAATGAAAGAATTTGATCTCTGAACAGCCTTATTATGTGATTAGAAACAGCTTAAATCACACATTCTTCACAGATTTAGTAATTATTCTACTCACTTGCCTCTGCAAATGTAGAAAAAGACCAGGAATGAATCATGGTTCTTTTACAGAAAGCAAGATCTCAACAAGGTTCTTTTCCCACCAGTATCATTGACCATTTCCATTTCCCATCATAAACATTGGGCTATTTATCTCTCTAATCATTCTTACTAAGTGTTTCATACATCTTTCTTCTGCATGGTTCAGGGCTCATGCTTAAGGAGTTCCACATCACTTCACACCTTTTCCCTAACTTTTATTTTGCCTCTATATTTTCAGTTCCACCAACCTTGCTTAAGGCTAATGATTCTACAGCCTTTATTCCTAACTCCATTAAGATCCAGAACTACCAATGGATACTAGAGTGTGTAAGCTAATATTTTTCTGAGCTTTCAGTACAATCTAAGCATACTCAAGAATACTAAGTCATACTCATCCTGTCCTAGCTAGTTTTACTGTCAGCTTGACACAAGCTAGAGAAGGGACCCTCAACTGAGAAAATGTCTGCATAAGATCTGACTGTTAGGCATTTTCTTAACTAGTGATGGATGGGTGAGGGCCCAGCCCATTGTGGGTGGGGCTGCCCCTGGGCTGGTGGTTGCGGGTTCTATAAGAAAGTAGGCCGAGGAAGCCATGGAAGCAAGCCAGTAAGCAGCACCCTTCCATGGTTTCTGTAGCAGCTCCTTCCTCCAGGTTCCTGCCCTGTCTGACTTGGCTCAGTGATGAACTGTGTTGTAGAAGGATAAGCTAAGTAAACCCTCTTCCCAGGTTTCATTGGCCATGGTACTTCACAGCAAAAGAAACCTTTTTTTCATTGTTAATTAGCATTTTTGTTGGGCTTGTTGTTGTTGTTTAAATTGAAGGTCCCTTACTGGTCCTGCTTCCCTGTGTGGCCAAGATCAAGGAAAAGGGGAGGGCAGCCAGCTGGTGCAGGGAGCGTCATTTCCACATTTCATTTACACACAGAACTAAACAGACAAGCACAGAGTCACTATTGTGGTTAGAAGTTGGCAGCATGGGATGGGGAGGGATGAGTAGGGGTGTCATTAAAAAAAATACAGGCTCCCCCCAAACTGGGTGCCTAGGACGGGACTTGGTCTGCTTCAACCCAAGAGGAATCAGAAGATCAAAAGCGGTTTGGGAAGGCCAGAACTGTGAAGAATGTACCCCTTAAGAGCAAAATGATCTATGCCAGCTCCAAGGATGCCGTCAAGAAGAAGCTGACAGAAATCAAGCATGAATTAAGCGATATGAAGTGGTCAAGGACCAATGCACCCTGGCAGAGAAACTAGGTGGCAGCGCAGTCATTTCCCTGGAGCGCAAGCCTTTGTGAGCCACCTCTAGTCCCCTGCCTGGGGCATCTAGCAGCCCCAGACCTGCTCTTGGGTGTTGCAGGCTGCCCCTTTCCTGCCAGACTGGAGAGGCTGGGGGATCCCAGCAGCAGGAGGGCTATCTCTTCACCCCAGTTGCCAAACATCTCTCCCACCCCCTGACTGTCCTTCTCCTTCCATCCCTGTCAGTTCTAGAAACTTTTAACTAAGACAGAAGTTGGTACCAGAGTAATGGAGTATTGCTGTGACAGACCTGAGCATATTGGGGAAGCATTGTGGAAGGACTTTAGAACTTTGGGCTAGAAAAGTCATTGGAAGATAAGAACATTGAGAGCAGTGTAGACAATGGAGGCCTTGCCTGTGAAGTTTCAGAGGGAAGCAAAGAGCCTCTTAAAGCTTTTTATGGGGGGAAAAAAAAATCTATAGTGCTGGTTAGCTGGGACTGAAGAATCTGCTCTGATTAACAAGATACCAGAACTACTAAAGTGAAACCTTTGTTTTGCTGGAATACTAGATCCTGGTCAGCTGGAGCTAAAAAAAAAAAATTAGCAGTGATTAAGAAGAGACCAACATCATTGAGGTGTTTCCTCTGACTCAGCACATGCAAGCTGTGTTCCAGAGGCGACCAACATTGTCCCTTGCTGGCAGCTGAACTCAGTAATGTAAGAGTCAACTAAGTGGTACTCCTTTTGAAGGCATGAACGGGTCAGGAAAGCAGCTGAGGCTTGGCATTATGACAGGCTTGGAGAGGCCATTAGTGATGGTGCCACCTTGGTAGCAGTTGAAGGCCCAGGACGGAAAGGGTTATGCAGAGAAATTGAAGCATGGCACTATAAAGAGAGCCTAAGAGAGGCTAATGGTGAAAGTGCAGACTCGTTGCAGCAAGAGAGCCCAGCAGTTTTGGAGATGCCAGTACCATGGGATGACCATCTAGGGCAGCATTAACAGTGGTGTGGAACCAGCTGGAGCATTGAAAATAAGCTATGTGTACTGCAGAGGACAGAGCCAGAGAAGTGACCCAAGGCCTTGTGTACTGCAGAGGACAGAGCCAGAGAAGTGACCCAAGGCCTTTGGAGGAGCCCAGAAGATCCTGAGTGATTCTCAGGAAGTCAGTCGTTGAGTTATTTATACTTTTGGAGTTTTGGCATTTGGTTTTGCTTTGTTCAGATTGGGAGTATTTGCTAGTTCTTCCCTCTTGAAGTAAGAAAGTATTTACTTTTTTTATTTTTTATTATTTTACCTGCATCCACAGTTGAAAGACTGAATTTTTAAGGAGATTTTTTTAGGTTTTAAAAGAGACTTTGGATTTTTAAAGAAACTGAGTTTTAAAGTATTCAAATTTGTAAAAACTGTGGAACTTTTAAAGTTTGTAGAATGTTTTATGTTGTGATGTTAATGCTAGTGTGTGCTCTTGGAGATAAGACAAGAAAGGAACGTTTATGGCTTAACAGTGATATATTTGTGTGTCAAGTTGACAAGGAGTCAATTGCCCTGGCCAGTTTTATGTCAACTTACCAAAAACTAGATTCAGCTGAAAGCAGGGAACCCCAATTGAGAAAATGTCTTTAAAGGATCCGGCTATAGGCAGGCCTGTAGGGCATTTTCTTATCTAGAGATTGATGGTAGAGGGCCCAACCCATTGTGGGGCCACCCCTGAGCTGGTGGCTCTGGGTTCCAGAAGAAAACAGGTTAAGCAATCTGAGCAACCACACCAGTAAACAGCACCCCTTCATGGCTTCTGCATCAGCTCCTGCCTCCAGGTTCCTGCCCTATTTGAGTTCCTGTCCTGACTTCTTTCAATGATGAACTGGGCTGTGGAAGTATAAGCCAAAAACCCTTTCCTCCTCCAAGTTTCTTTGGTCTTTTCTGTGTTTTACCAAGGCAATAGCAATCCTAACTAAGACACCTCCCGACCACCTCCTCTCTGTATTTAATTACATTTTTGTTCTCCTAGCCACTGGCTACCTTGTCTTTCACTTATACAGTTGAAGCAGTCAGTCCTGCTTCTGATCACCCAGGCTACTCCACTGTATCCTCCATACCACCATCGGACTTCTCATCCTTGTAAAAGTGATTTGAATTTGAACAACAACAACAAAAACCAACCTATATTCATTATAGAATATTAAGAAGTACAAAATACACACAAAAATATCAACTAGAGGTAGCCTCTGTTGACATTTTTATACAGACATTTGCATTGGGTTGTTTTTTTGAGTATTTAACAACAACAAATCCACTGATGTATTTTCAAGCAACAATGAATGCATTTCTTTGTAATATTACAGAAATGTCATCTATAATATATAATGGAAAGTGATAGTTATATCAATGTATTTCAGACAAATCCTGTTGTATAGCCAGGTCTGACAGATGACCATGCCACGCTGAGCATCAGTTCTTTCGAGGTGGCCAGATGCTTTATACAGGTGTGCTTTCTATAAGCCCTCACAATGCATCTAGTAATACTCAATTATTCACTTATTTCAAATGTTTTCGCTATTTTTAATTCTTTTTAAATTTTGTGGACTTTTAAAATTTGGGCATTTAAGATAAAAATTAACATTCTCTCCAACATGAGGATGAAACCCTATAGCGCACCAGGCACTGTGTTAGGTGCGAAAACGGTGAGCAAACCAAACGTAGTTGTCACACTTTGAAAGAAGTACTGGTGCACTGAGAGGCAGGTACAAGACCGCTGTAAGTCTGACCTGGGAACTCTTGTTTGGGGAAGTGGGACTTCCCTGAAGTAGGACAGAGGGAAAACAATCCCACTTTGATGGCTGACTAGTTTGTGAGATATGTCAACAATAGACCCTTCTTTGAACAGAGCTATGTCATAGGACGTTCTTGGGGCAGAGGAAGAGGGCAAAGAATATGGTTAGACAAAGGAGCATTATGAAAAATATCTTTGAAAAAAGGGGGCATGGCGGGTAGTGAAAGTATAGTTGGTTACCACCAATCCTGAAGACCTGAGTTTGATCGCGAGGACCATCAAGGTCAAAGGAGAGAACTGACTCCTACAAGCTGTCCCTGGCCACTATCCATGTGCTGTGGTATGTAGCTGCCCATAATAAAGAAATAAAGAAATGAATAAAAGTTTTTAAACCATACTAAGGAAAAAAGGTACTGGCCTGGGATGTGGCTCCGTGGTAAAAGTCTTGTTGACTCAAGAAGGACTGAAGTTGAACTCCAATATCAGAACTAATAAATAAATAGATGATACTAAGCTACAAACATGGGGGAAATGTAGGCAAAAACATGGAAAATGAGTGAAAAATGGTTACAGGATGAATCTGGAAAGATGGGAGAAGACAAATTGGACAGGCCTTGTGGGAGATACTAAGGGTCTTGGACGTTAAGATGGTCTCCCTCTCCCCCCCCCGTCTCTCTCTCTCTCTCTCTCTCTCTCTCTCTCTCTCTCTCTCTCTCTCTCTCTCTCTCTCGTGTGTGTGTGTGTGTGTGGTCAATCCACTTTTCCTTAATCTCTCTTGTCACTCATGTTTTATGGTCCCCTTTACCCTCTAGTCTCTTTTGTAACAATAATAATTTTCTTAGTTNCTGGAAAGATGGGAGAAGACAAATTGGACAGGCCTTGTGGGAGATACTAAGGGTCTTGGACGTTAAGATGGTCTCCCTCTCCCCCCCCCGTCTCTGACTCTCTCTCTCTCTCTCTCTCTCTCTCTCTCTCTCTCTCTCTCTCTCTCTCTCATATTTATTCATCAATGACGTCAATCCACTTTTCCTTAATCTCTCTTGTCACTCATGTTTTATGGTCCCCTTTACCCTCTAGTCTCTTTTGTAACAATAATAATTTTCTTAGTTCTAGAACTACAGCCAAGTTAAACTCATTAAGCTGAGGTCTGGGGGCTGACAGTCCAGTTCAAGAACCCAAGTCATTACCTACTGAGCACTTCTGAATAGTAGAATTGCTACACAAACTATTCAACTAAGTATTGTTCCATAGCCCAGGCTGGCCTCAAACTCTCAACCCTCTGACCTCTGTTTCCAAGTGCAAGGGATTGTAGGGACACACCACCATCCTTAGATCCATTATCTGTATTAGTTTTAGGCTCAATTTTTTTTTTGCACAAAATTCTATTTAGACCGAAATTATAATCAATATTGCTTTTCTACCTGTCGTATGTTAGATAAAGGAAGAATGAATGGATGGAAAAATTTAGAGATTAGTGGATAACCAGAATGAAAAAAAAAATACCCTAGGGTAGTGGGCAGCCAATTAATGCGTGTTGAAATCTTGCTCGGTGTGCAAATGAGCTACCTTCAGTTATTTATATTCCATTTTATGCTGGTTTACCAATGCCTTTCCTTTTCGAGACTTAAAGTAGGTATTGCGTAGACTCCTGTCCAGAGATGTGTGTGTTGTTCCTGAATTTTGTAACTTTTGAACTGACTGTCAAGAGAAATGTTTTCAGGGTGCAGACTTGGAACAGATTAGAATATAAACCATCTCTGTGCCCCCAGAATCCAGGGGGTCTTAAGGGAAGAGTTCATCCTTTGAGATTCACACAAGAAACTGACCAATATCTCCTGGAGCCCCACATATGCAAGTATTTACAGTATACATTTCAACCAAGAAAATGAAATACAACCAAGTATCTCCGTCATCACACATAACGGTAGTTTAAAAAGTCAGGCAGGGTTTTTGTGGCATGTAGGAAGCTTAGAAGATGCCACTCCACGCTGGTAACAAGGAAAAGGCTTGGCCAAACAAAATTTTTAGATGGTGTGAGTTCACAGGGAGAACTATAGCCCCAAGATCCGTGAGACAGACTGGTAGATCTAGAGAACTCTACTAGTGGAGACATCTGTGGGATGCAGCGCTTGGTTAGGAGAATCTCAGTGGCAACCCATGAGCTTGCTGGACACAGCACAAACAAGTGGTGGGGGTGTTCAGATCTTACAGGGGTGCAATGACTGGAGAGAGGGTCCAAATTTCCCACTCTAAACACTAGCAAGTCCTCATGCTGAATAGCAGAGAAAAATCTTTCTTCCTGTTGGGGATTGGGAGGGGCATACATATGTATGTTGTTGGAGCTTTCTGGCTTCAGGACCTGCCCTCGGGAGAAATGACCTAATTTCCTCAAAGTAAAACAGCTTCTACTCTAGTGGTAGAGGGAAAGAAATATCTGCCCAGGGGTTATTTAGGATAAAGCATTGAGAGCTCACAGTGTCTAGTTCCCAGACTCACTAACAGCTAGGGACTCCGTCACAAGACTGTAGAAATGTATCTCCACCCTCTGCATGTCTACAGTTCCCCTGACTCAGTATAGCATGGTCACCTTTCAGCAAAATTACGTGGCATGTAAAAGGCAGAGGACCTTAGAATAAGGTTTGACTGGAAGTTTTCTGACTGTTTCTCTAGCAATGGAAGTAGAATAGTTTAACGGGCATGCTTTGGAGAGTACCTGCATGTCCTGGCACCGTCCTGTTCTCCAACTCAATTGGTGGGCAGAGAGAACAGAAAGTGGTGCTCTGACCTATCTCTGAGACATGACATAACACACACGTATGTGATGAACAAATACATATAATTAAAACTGGGAGTTGTGGTTGGTTATCTGATCTCAGTGTATCCACAGAAATGGAAATCCTTGTGACATCAGTGGGTGATCACCAATCTTTATATAAGTGAGCAAGCACTGTAGCTGTAGAGAAAGAGAAGGCGACTGAGTACAGGGTTTGGGCAAAACACATAGCCACAGTGAAGATGGAGCATGCAGATTTCTGGGCTGAACTGCGTGTTTTAGCTGTGCTAGAGGGGAGAGGAGAAGAGGAAGGGGAGGGGAAGGGAAGAAGGGAGGGAGGTGCTTAAATAAAGATCACAACAAACTCCATATTTTAAATTTAATCTGTGAATCTGTTCAGATGGAGAGAGATTTAAGGAGTTTCTTTTAAAATAATTCTAAAAGCAACTCTCCCATCTTTAGATTCAGAATAATCATATCTGAAAGTGAGATGCAGAAGGTGATATTCCTAAAAATAAGGATGTAACCTCTTGTTTCTAGTTTTCCAAGAGCTTCTACTTGACATAACTTTTGTATCTTAAAATACCTTTTTAATTGAGATAATCTTATTTTTCTTTCTTTTCTTTCTTTCTTTGATAAATTTCACTGATTGATTATTGGGTATTATATTAAGTGTGCACTCCTGAGATACCTTTTAATCATGGTGTATCATCATTTTGTATATTATCATTATAATTTAGAATTTTGTTAGGAAACCATGCAGGGGTGTTTATGAGATTTATTGGTCTATAGATTTCTTAGAACATCATTGGTTGATTTGGGTATCAATTCTGTCCTCAAAGCATGAGACAAAAAACTTCTGTCTCACCTATTTTTAGAAAGCCGGTGTAAAACTGGTGTTGTCTCTTGCTTTATTGTTGTGTTGAATTTAACAGTGAATCCTTATGGACCTACAGTTTTTGTGGAAAATTTTTATAAGAAGTTCAAATTCTTGAATAACTAAAGAACTATTTCATTACTCTTTCTTTTATGGTAGTCATGTAATTATTGTCTTTCAAGGAATTTATCTAGCAGAAGTCCCTCATCTCTGCTACTATCATTTGCTTTGCAAGACAGATTATTTTATTGTAACGTAATAGCCCAACTTTCTTTTGGTTACTACTACTCTTTTTTTTTCTTTAACATTTGTATCTATTAACTCCCTATGGGTTTTTATTAAAGACTTAATGCTGGATACGTGTGTGTGTGTGTGTGTGTGTGCGTGTGCGTGTGCGTGTGCGTGTGCGTGTGTGTGTGTGTGTACAGAGCATGGGTGTGCTCAAAGGCCAGAGATATCAGATCCCCCAGAGCAGTTGTTAGCTACCTGATGTGTGTGCTGAGAATCGAACTCACAGCTTCTGGAAGACTAGAACATGCACTTAGCCAGTGAGCTCTCTTTCTAGCCCAAATCTTTGGCTTCTATATTGATTTTTTTTTATTTTGAGGATTTCAAATGACAACAATTACACTCTTGCCATTCAATGCAATTATTAGTAATTGAGCTTAATACTGTGATACCGTCTTGTTTGTTTGCTTCATGTATTTTCCCCTTTCTCTTTCTTTCCTGTCTTTTGGAATAACAATTTCATTATATTTTAAAATTGAATTTATCTATATATCTGTTTAGTGTGTGTGTGTGTGTGTGTGTGTGTGCGCACAGTGGCTTGTGTGTAGAGGTCAGAGGACAACTTGCAGAACTCAGTTCTCTCTATCTCCTGTGTGAGTCTTGGAATTAAACTCAGGTTTTCAGGCTTGGTGCAAATACGCACACACACGCACACATACAGACAAAGAGAAAGACACACATTAACCTCTCTTCTTCCCCCAAAGATACTGCCTCAAAAAAGTTAGTTATCGTCATTGCTTTTTAAAAACAGCTGAATAAAGACCTCTTTTTGTTTATCCATCTCGTGGCCATTTCTGGTCACATTTCTTTATATCATTCTGGCTTCCATTTCTTTATATCAATGTTGAGATCCATCTAGCATTGTTATTATTAATATTTATTAGTTATATGCTATTAAAGTATTATTAATAAAATATTAATTATTGTTAATTTTGCTAAAAGACTTCCTCCATCATTTCTTTTAGTGCACATCTGCTGGTGGTGAATTTGTTCCACCTTTTAAAGAATGTCTAAAGTCCTCATTCATTTTGGCTTTTGAGGGCTATTTTCAGTGAGTAAAGTACTCCAAGCTGTTGGGGAATTATTTTAGTACTTTTAGTATATAATTATTATGTCCTGTAGCTCACATTGCTCCTGCTAAGAAACTGATTCTCATCTTTTTTCTTTACATCAACACCTTTTCCCTTTGATTAATACAATTTTCTTCTTATCAATCTTTCGATGATATTTTGCTGTTAAGCAATACTATAAAGAACCAAACCAATATTTGTTCTGGGCTGAAGCATCCCTCTGAGGCGAGAAGTCTCTGTTGCCCTGTCATCTTCTGAAGAGGCGTTCACCTCTGACTGCAGAGAGCAGGCGTTCAGACAGCCCTCACGTGTCCTACAGAGGCTGTTTGCTCCGGTCATGAGCCTTCCCTCCTGCGTGCCGGTCTGTCCTTACACAAATGACTGGTATTTACCTGAACATTCAAGAGATTCTCTTGGGATCTTGGAGACTCTTCTCTACGGTGCTTTCCCAACAACTCTAGCTGTCCTAACGTGCCTAGAGTCCCAGCCTCTTCTCACTCCTGATTTCTATTCCCTAGAGTCTAGAGAAAAATTTCTAGACACTTTGTTAGCATTATGGTGTAGTGTGACTCATTTGTTTGGCCTTCTTCTGGTGGATGTCACGGTCCTTCACTGTCTGATACCCCTTGTCCTGAAAGCCATTGTTCTGTGAATCTGTTTTCCCCTAGTTGTCTTAGATGGATCAACAACTCCAGTCCTCCTTCACTTGCTTTGACAAGAAACTAAAGTCCAAATTGAGTTTCTAATGTGGACACATCTTGTATTTCTGGTTGCAAGCCTAGCCTTTAATGGCTGAGCCCTCTCTGTGTCCCATATTATGCTTCTCAGGAAACGTTTCTCACTGTGCTTGGGCCAGAGTCCACACTTCTTAGGGAAGTTATCAAAACTCGATACCTCTTGTTTATCTCAAGCCACCTTTTCCTAACCTCAGGCAAACCAGTCCACCTTCCATTTGTCCAGACTCAACAGGCACCCCCATCTCTACCTCCCTTCCACATAGTTACTGAGCTCTGGTCTCCAGAGTTTGCCTGAGTACCATTTTTCAGGGAAGCCATCCTCAGCTTCCCCCAGTAAGTTGTATATGTTAGTTAGATTTCATGGCCGTAATGAAACGCCCAGCAGAGGCTAACTTTTCAAAGGAAAGAGGTTTATGGCTCACAGTTTTTGAGACCAGACAATCCCACGCTCCAGGCAGTTTAACCTATGATGACAGCCCTCTTGGTGACAGCACATCATAGCTGATTGGGTTGTACTAGGAACATGTATGGTAACAAGAAATCACATCACAGAACTGGAAGCCATGGAAGCTCTGGGCTGTCACAAGCTTTTCCAAGGACTTTGAGTTAACCCACAAATCTCTTACCGTGTCTCACTCACCTTTTAAAATCATACCTCCCAGTATTCTTTCTTTCACTAAGGCCAGAGATCATCTCAAGACATGAAACTTCTCCAGACAAGCACACACAGTTTTCAAAACAGAGCATGATGATTTTATGCTTGCCCCTAAAATCAACACTAACACTGAGATGCTATAATATGTTGAATAATTTCTGAGGCTCCTGCAAGTTTTAAAATGTCTGTACTATAATCCAACACATATTCCTCAAAGAAAACAAAACCAAGACAAAAAACCTAAAATGTCATTTTGAAAGAATATGTTTGTGAAGACAATATAGAAATTTAGTTAACTTATTTGAATGGGATCTAGTTGCATGTAACATTCTATGAAGACTTCACCTGAAATTAAATGTTGATATTTATACATACTTCATTTACAATTCACTTATATATAATAGATAGTCATATTATAAGGTCTAAAGAATGGATATAGAATCAATGCACTCCTCTAGAAACTTAATATATATTTAGTGAAATTCAAGCTGAAAATGATAGCTAAGTTTGCATATAATAATAAGTGTATTTAAATAATTTGTATATTTAACACACAAATATGTAATACACACATAAATATTTTGCATATTTAAATAAATATAGTTCCCATTTTTGCTACTATCGGAAGGCTTGGGACAAGTTAGGTAGTATACCAGGCAATGAAGTTTACCAGATCCAGACATAATTAATCGGGTAGGTTAATCTGAAACTTTTAGAAGAAAAAAGAAGCAGAAGTTAGGGACAAGTGATTGACTGAGGAAAAAGTGCAGAGATCAAGGGGTTGAAATGTTGTCGAAGTGAAGAGTCAGTGTTGGAGAAAAGACCAGGAGACAATGGCAAGTCATGAGCTGAGTCCATGTAAGCAGACAATAAGGAAAGACCATAATCAATCTAGAGCACTTAACGCTCTAGAAGTGAGGGGCTAGACAGCCCAAAGCTCTCCATATTACACAGAAGTCAGTGGTGACTATGTGAGGAAGGTCCAATTCTAGGGAACCGGTTAGAGAACATAATTAGATTTTCCCAGGGGATTCCCTGGACATTCTTACATTCTCTTTGGAAAGAGTCCCCCCCCCTCTCTTTCTTTCTCTCTTATTCTTTCTCTCTCACACACACATTCTCTCTCTCATCTCATTTTCTCTCTCTTCTCTCTTTTTTCTCTCTCCTTTTATACTCTTACATATTTATTTCTACTCTAGTCACAATAGCTAAGGTAAGAAATGAGCCTAGATGTCTTTCAAGAGATGGATGGATACACAGTGGAAGTTTATTCAGCTCTAAGCAAAGATGGAATGATGTCATTTCTAGGAAAATGTCTAGAACTAGAGATCACCGTGCTAGGCAAAACAAGCCAAACCCAGAAAGGCAAATCCCACTTTTCTCCTAATATCCAGATTCTAGACAGGAATATATACTAATATAAGAAGAGTTTGAGTGGCCTAAAGGGACTGGGGGTGTATAATGGGGAAACAAAAATACAAATATAATTTTTCTCGTATCCAGAAAATATATATGAGAAAGGAAATCAGAAAGGGGAGTTTGTGTTCCAGTTGTGTGCTGTTAATTAGCGGAATCTGGCACATTGCCCAGGCACTCTTCTAGTCAGGATTACTATTCATGGGCCTCCTCCTTCCATGTTCGCACTCACCGAGCCCACAGACACCTGGAGTCTGCCTCTGGCTCTACTCCCGGTCTATAGCTGTGCTCTTGTTCTTTACACTAGACTTGGCTGTATTTGGTTTCCTGTTTTTGATTCTTTGCTTGCTCAAAAAATGTACTAATGGTCACTCTCACTCGAAAGCACTTCATTTTTATGATTCTGCAAGGAGCCAGCACCTACCTCTGGTCAGGAGCCACCAACTCTCTCAAAATCAGTGAACCGTACCTGAAGATTCGCATCAGTGGTTATTCACATAGTTTTACTATATTAATACCATTCTCACAGATAATATGGCAAAGTCCAGATCACTGCTTACTGTTTTTGTTTTTGTTTGTTTGTTTAATTTTGGGTTTTTTTTTTTTTGGCTTTTCTTCAGTATTCAGAGTAGGTTGCAAAGGCACTGGATTCTGAGTGAAGAGCTAGAGCTATTACAATAAATCTGGGATATATATATATATATATATATCCTCGAAGTGAAGAATTTCTGTCTTACAGATTAAGAAACTCATTATCGTATAGATTAAGGAACAGTCCTGAGCACTGGATAGCTGCTGTGAGTGGAGTCACGGAGTCTGAATCATCTTCTTCATCTTCAAGAGTAGTGAGCTAAATTTTTCACATATTCAAGAGACATTTATTGAGAACCTACCATGTATGTACCGATTATGGTACTAGAACTTGAGGATATAACAGTGAGCAAAATCAGGCCTGGGCCCTGATGTGCCTAAGCTTAAATCATGCCAGTGTCAAAGAATGAAAAGAGGTTGTTATTCTCACTACTTCAGAGAGCTATAGAGATCATGTTGCCAGGTGTGTCTAAGAAGCAAGCAAAGGCTAATCAGAGGGGCTAGAAGAATGGCTCAGCAATTGGAGTGTTTACTGCTCTGCCAGAAGACCACAGTTCAGATCCCAGGGCTTATGTCATGTGACTCACAATCCCCTATAGCTACCACTCCAGCAGACTCTGCTAACCTTCTGACTTCCATGGGCACAAGTATGCATGCAGAACACACACACACACACACACACACACACACACACACACACACACACCATAAAATAAATTAAAAGGACAGTCATATAGTGGTACTGTAAGGATTTCTATCTTTATTCGAAGAAAGGTACACTGGGAATGAGATGTATTCCAGAGCATGCTATGATTTGCGCTTTGAAAATATCAGTTGCCTCTGTGGAAGAAGCCCAAAGGACACATGTCTACTAGCCAGAGGCTAATTTTGTAGATCCAAGAAAGATACTATGCTGTCTTAGGCCATTATGTAAGCAGGAAGGTCAGTAGCAGTGGTGGAATTCAAGTAAAATGTAGAAGTAAGTTAATAAGGCTTACTGATTGGTTAGAGATAGAATATAATACTGCTCAAATTACAGATGCTCCAACTACCCAGTCACTTTATAAAAATGGCCACCTCTCAAGCTTTGCTAAGAAAATGAAAGTCAGAGAAAACCTTCCTTCTTACCTGTCCACAGTTTTGCCCTTAAAAGGGGCTGAGGGAAGGTTGTGTCTTCAAGGGAGAGAGTGCTTACAGATGGAGTAAGAGAGTTGAGGACACGCTCAGACAAGTTTCTAAAGGTGATCGGGAGACTGTTGCATGCAGTTTTACTCTCTACCCACCTTGGCCCCGGGAAGGTGACCCCCTACTGGAGATTTCTCTGTAAGATTTGGCTGCCATTCTGAGCTCCTTACTAAACTCTGGAAGAGGACAGGTTTCTTGATCTACAAAAAGGAAATGCAAGCAAATGATAAGAAGTGGTAAGTGGGAAATATTTTGTCATACAAGGCAAGTATGGGTGAAAGGTACAGGAAAAACATTTTAAGGACTTGTGGCTAGATACAGAAATCAACTGCTCTTCTAGTAGAAGGCTTACTTACACACACTGTGTATCAAAATTGGAGACTTGTGTGGTGCCAGGTGGTGGCAGCTATACAAACGGTAGAAACTTTGTATCCAGGGATGTCCATATCTGCTTTGAGTCATTTTTGATCTCTTCCAGGATCTGACTTGTAGCAAAGATAGCGGTGTGCTAAGCATGAAGAAAACCAATGGAAATTGTGTCTATATTTTCTGATTTGAAAAAAGGGTACATAAAACTTTTACAATAGAGCTAATTTCCTTGTAAGGTTGATGACTAAGACATATGACTTATCAACTCTATAACCGTGACCATTTCCTCTCAAAAAAAATGAAGGAAGAAAATCTCTCTCACATTAGTTATTAAAAAATACCTAGAAATAAATTTAACCAAGGAGGTGAAAATTCTTTACACAGAAAACTCAAAGATATTGAAAGAAAAATTAATGAAGACACTAGAAGATAAGAAGCTCTCCTTTGTTCATGGATAGGCAGAATTAATATGATGAAGTAAGCTAAAAAAGCCATCTACAGATTCAGTGAAATCCCATCAAAGTCCTAATGACATTTACTATTCACAGAATTAGAAACAAATTTCAAAACTCACATGGAAACACAATAGCTAACACAATTCTAAGCAGAAAAAAACAATACTGGATCACAATACCCAATCTCAAAGTATTCTATAGAGCCATAGTGACAAAACCAGACAAAAACGGAATCACTCTGACACATAAGGCAAGCAAAAGATCAGAACACAAGATCCAATCCCCTTTCCCCAAACTAGAATAGGGCCCAGAGTGAGTGGTTGGAGTGTCTATGTAGTGAGCTCCAGAACAGCCAGAGATACACAGTAAGACCCTGTCTCTACAAATAAACAAATAAACAAGCAACAACAACAAACCCAAATACAATAAAATAAACCCCTCCAGAAAACCAAATAACCCTATTAAAAATGGGGTACAGAGCTAAACAAAGAATTCTTAACTGAGGAATACCGAATGGCTGAGAAACACCTGAAAAAATGTTCAACATCCTTAATCATCAGGGAAATGCAAATCAAAACAACCCTGAGATTCCATCTCACACCAGTCAGAATGGCTAAGACCAAAAACTCAGGTGACAGCAGATGCTGGCGAGGTTGTGGAGAAAGAGGAACACTCCTCCATTGCTGGTGGAATTGCAAGCTTGTACAACCACTCTGGAAATCAGTCTGGCGTTTCCTCAGAAAATTGCACATAGTACTACCAGAAGATCCAGCAGTACCACTCCTGGGCATGTACCCAGATGCTCCAACTTGTAACAAGGACACATGCTCCACTATGTTCATAGCAGCCTTATTTATAATAGCCAGANGCTATAAGGAACCCAGATGTCCCTCAACAGAGGAATGGACAGAAATTGTGGTACATTTATACAATGAAGTATTATACAGCTATTAAAAACAATGAATTTATGAAATTCTTAGACAAATGATTGGATCTGGAGGATATCATCCTAAGTGAGGTAACCCAATCAGAAAAGAACACATATGACATGCACTCACTGATAAGTGGATATTAGCCCAGAATCTCAGAATACCCAAGATACAATTTGCAAAATACATGAAACTCAAGAAGAAGGAAACACAAGAAGAAGGAAAACCAAAGTGTGGATACTTTAAGAAGGAAAACCAAAGCGTTCCTTCTCAGAAGGGGGAACAAAATACCCATGGAAGGAGTTACAGAGACAAAGTGTAGTGCAGAGACTGAAGGAACGGCCATCCAGAGACTGCCCCACCTGGGGATCCATCCCATAAACAACCATCAAATCCAGACACTATTGCATATGCCAACAAGATTTTGCTGACAGGAGTCTGATATAGCTTTCCCCTGAGAGGCTCTGCCAGTGCCTGACTAATACAGAAGTGGATGCTCACAGTCATCCATTGGACGGGTCCAATGAAGGGTCCCCAATGAAGGAGCTAGAGAAACTACCCAAGGAACTGAATGTGTTTGCAGCCCTATAGGAGGAACAACAATATGAACTAACCAGTACCCCTCAGAGCTCCCTGGGACTAAACCACCAATCAAAGAAAACACACGGTGGAACTCCTGTCTCTGGCTGCATATATAGCAGAGGATGGCTTAGTCGGTCATCAGTGGGAAGAGAGGCCCTTGGTCTTGGAAAGGTTCTATGCCCCAGTATGGGGGAATGCCAAGGCCAGGAAGCAGGAATGGGTGGGTTGGGGAGCAGGGCAAGGGGGGAGGGGATAGGGGATTTTTGGAGAGGAAACTAGGAAAGGGGATAACATTTGAAATGTAAATGAAGACAATATCTAAAAAAGAAAGAAAGAAAGGAAGGAAGGAAGGAAGGAAAGAAAGAAAGAAAGAAAGAAAGAAAGAAAGAAAGAAAGAAAGAAAGAAAGAAAGAGTTGTGAGCTACCATGTGGTTGCTGGGATTTGAACTCAGGACCTCTGGAAGAGCAGCCAGTGCTCTTAACCGCTGAGCCATCTCTCCAACCTCTCCTTTCTACTTTTAGGTGGTACTTTTTTTTGATGTTGGCAATCTTTTTGTTTGTTTGTTTGTTCTGTTTTTTGAGAAAAGTTCTTACTGTGCAGCCCAGCATAACCCAAAATTCATAGCAATTCCCTGGCCTCAGCCCTTCAGATTGCTGGGATTATAGACCTGAGTTATCTTGCCCATCTTGCTTTCATGGTACTTAAAATATCATTAGCCTATATCATATCATTTGTATGAAGAAATGGATTTCCCAATGACGTTTTCATTCAACTACATTAGGTATTTGACAAGTTACCCTTACCATCCCGATCTGTTTTCTGTCTCTCTTCTATTCCTTTCTTCTTTCTAACTTTCATGCTACACACACATACACATATACACACACATAGCATACGTGTGTGTGTGTGTGTGTGTGTGTGTGTGTGTGTGTGTGCTTATTCTAGTTTCTGCATGTAGGAGGCAACATACAACATTTGTTTTTGTGAGTTTGCCATATCCTTCCAATTTCACAGATGTGGCCTCTAATCTTCCCTCTTGCCACCGAGCTGCCTCTTTGAGCCTTTACAACACATATATGACACTAGATTTTCTCCTTTTCACAGACAAGGAAACAAAGGCAAATAGAGAGTTAAGGAATGGTAGGATGCCTATTTTAAGCTGGTTTGTTTGATTCTGGAACTTGTGCCATCTCTTCATTCAACAAATAACACAGGTCTGGTGAGATGACTCAGCAGTTAAGAGCACTGACTGCTCTTCCAAAGGTCCTGAGTTCAAATTCCAGCAACCACATGGCGGCTCTCAACCGTACGTAATGAGATCTGATGCCCTCTTCTGGAGTGTCTGAAGACAGCTACAGTGTACTAACATATACTAATAAATAAATAAATCTTAAAAAAAAAAACCAACAAATAATGCGTGGATGACCGAAGTACAAGCTGACTAGGAGAACACTGCAGATTGTTGAGAATCAAGTAGGAAAGTTCTACAGGAGAAGATTCTATGGTCTTGAGAAACTGGAAACAATAAGAAATAGTGATGTAGAAAACATCACTTAAATATTAGCTGTGTAACAGTTTGTAGAATGTCTAAACATTGCTTTCGGTATCAACCTTCAATCAGAAGTTAGAACAGTAGAAAGGGGATGACATAATGGGGATGCCATTACATCCTCTGATGGCAGTAACCCACATGGAATGGGGGGATTGTAAAGGAAGCAGGTCGATTTTGGCTCATGATTCTGCAGGTGGAGGCCCTAGGGTTTGTATTTTGATGGTACTCTTGTTGACAGAATACCAAAGCATAGATCGTGTTCTGCAAAGACAAGGCATAGACAGGATCCAACTGTGGGTTCACAGGACGTTGACTTCACATAATTCTTACCACCTGATATGGGTTATATGAGACATGCCCTCCTCCCCACACTCATTGTGAATGATTGGTCCCAGATAATGGAGCTGTTGGGGGAGGCTGTGAGAACTTTAGGATGTAGATCACTGGAGAACACAACATTGGGAGTTTCTTGTTTCTGGCATCTCCCTCACGCTCTCTGTGTGTCCAACACAAGGTGAAGAAGCTCTTCTGCCATATCCTTCTGCCACAGTAAGGTTCTGTCTAGATGAGCACACGTGGAACCCTTTAAACCTGTGAGCCAAAGCAAACCTTTCCTCTGAAGAGCTAGTCTCTCAGGTACTTTGGACACAAATAGGGGAAAGTAAACCTGTCACTTCCAGAAACCACTGTTGGATTGTCTCCCCCCCTGCCCCGTCTCAATTTAATTTATTTTTTACTTACTCACTTTATGTTCCACTCACTGCTCCCCTCCCAGTCAAACCCTTTCTGCAACCCTTCTCCACCCCCTTTCCTTTCTTCTCTGAGAAGGTGGACCGCCCCCCATTCTCCCATCCTGGCACTTAAAATCTCTGTGAGGCTAGGCACCTCCTCTCCCACTGAGGCTGGACAAGGTAGCCCAGCCAGAAGAACATATCCCATGGACAGGCAACAGCTTTTGGGATAGCCCCTGCTCCAGTTATTCAGGACCCGCATGAAGACCAATCTGAACATGTGCGACATATGAGCAGGGAGGCCTAGGTCCTGCCTGGCATGTGTTCTTTGGTTGGTGGTTCAGATTCTGAGAGCCCCAAGGACCATAGCACCCTGAACTTTTTTCCAATCTCTGTTTCTATTCTCTTAATACATCAGAATAGGTCAGACGTGGTCCTTTTCATTCAGGAGGCAGAGGCAGGCAGATCTGTGAGTTCAAGGCCAGCCTGGTCTACAGAGTGAGTTCTAGGACAACCAGGGCTACACAGAGAAACCCTGTATCAAAAAACCAACCAAAAACCAAACCAAAGCAAAACCCCTCATAATAGGAATTAAATTTGGATTCAAAGTTTTGAGGGACAGACAAAAAAACTATATCCAAATAAAGGCCATGACTCACTAAGTGCTTGAAAAGAATTCAATAGTTTAATGCATAACATTTATTTTATTTTTGAGACAGGATCTTTTTTAATTTATTATTATATTCTTTATTTACATTTCAAATGCTA
>NC_034602.1:79051848-79082333 GCF_900095145.1 Mus pahari
TTTGTCTTGTTGACAGTGTCTTTTGCCTTACAGAAGCTTTGCAATTTTATGAGGTCCCATTTGTCAATTCTTGATTTTATAGCACAAGCCATTGGTGTTCTGTTGAGAAAATTTTTTTCCCTTTGCCCATATCTTTGAGGCTTTCCCCCTTTCTCCTCTATCAATTTCAGTGTCTCTGGTTTTATGTAGAGGTCTTTGATCCACTTAGACTTAAGCTTTGTACAAGGAGATAAGAATGGATCAGTTCTCATTCTTCTACATGATAGCCGCCAGTTGTGCCAGCACCATTTGTTGAAAATGCGAGACAGGATCTTTTAATGCATAAAATTTAACAGGTTTTTCTGATTTTTAAATGGAAGAACATATATATTTTAAAAAGCATAAAGTATATATTTTCAGATGAATTAAAGAACTGATTATTAAGATTTTATGTGTTTTTATCTATAATAGATTTTTGTTTTGGTTTGATTTTGAGACAAGACCTCGCTAAATAGTCAAGTTTGGGTACAAACTCATGATTCTCTTGCTCTAACCTCCCAAGTACTGGCAAATAAGGTATTTTCAAAACTGCTCAGTTTCTATGGACTATTTAGGAGGAAATTGTGTGTAATTGAAACTCTCAATATATTTTGACAGATTCTCCCTTGAAAAATCTTTAGAATTCATATTAACACAAAAGTAATCATGATAATAACTTTGCATGATTCCTATTGGTTCCACTGCTATAACAAGAAAACCATCTCATTAGTCAGTAAAGTGTGAGAAATGACCTTCAAGCTTATTTGTTAAAGTTTAAAATGAAAAAAATTTCACTGTCCTCCAAAGTGACTTGATCACACAGAGTGAACACGAGGGGTCACAAGACCAAGATCATTATGACACCCAAGCGCAGCTATGCAAAACCTTCCAGTACTTTCTCTCCCTCCCATCTCCCAACTCCATCCTACTTCCCATCATCCCTCCCATCTTCCTCATCCTACTGCGGACAGAAAGTTGAAACAATAGCGCCCGCTTACAGCTTGAGTTGTGCCCAGCCAGGGGGCTTTATTCCAGAATCTTCCTGTTCCTTGTGGGTCCCCCTCATCCCCCTGATTCCAGTTTCTGTACGCAGGAACTCGGCTGCTGCTGATTATTTTGACAACAGAGAGACAGCAAGCATAGGCATTTCAGTGACATAGAAAAGTCAAAACTAACAGGCCAAGGCTTGCTCTCACATAGCTGAAAGGTTCGCTTTGTAGCTCTGGGCAACATAACTCTGACTGTGTACGTTCCTGTTCACAGAATCTAGGAATACACGGATTTGGAAGATGATACAAAAACGTATGCCTCTAATTACAGAGTACTTAAGATCGATCTGAACTCATTATAGAATTCATTATTAAGAACGGCAGCAAGAACGTTGGAAATGAAAACAGCCATTACCCTGTAAGAAGTACAATTTATGTTCCATGTATCTGTCGTAAAAAAAAAAAAAATTACAAAAGTTATGTTCTCACTCGCTCACTTGCTTACTCGCTCTCTCTTCCTCCCCCTCTCCTCCCACTTTCATTGGACAAATGCTTGACCACTGACACTGGTAACCCAGAGAATTTCCTATTCTTTTAGTATCATCTGTAGCAGATTTCAGTACCTCTAAGTGCTAGTGTGGGAACAATCTTAGATACTAATAATCTTAGATACTTAGATACAAGAAGGAACTCAAGTGACTGGAAACAAAATATAATATCTTCAAAAGAAAAGCACAGGAAGACTCCAGTCAAAACAAACCGCTCTAACGAGCCCTGTGAAGAACATTTCAAAAAGAGCAACAGCTTTCTAGAGCTACTGAGATGGGGGGACATGGGCAGTGGTTTTGCACATGAACTTGAACTGAGATTCACAGTGAAAGAATTTGGATTTAAGCTTTGGTTCAGAGCAGCTCATTACCTTGAAGAAGGCTGTGACGTGTGAGGCAGGAGGGACTGAGTCGTTGCCAGGAGTGACTGCTGCACCTTGAAAGCCAGCTAAATGTAATATTTCAGCGTTTGACAAATCAAGCCTTCAGAAACACTCACATCCAAGGAAGCAAGCTTAAAGTGGCTTATAAAATATAAGGGTACATCTGAATATTTGAATTAAAGGAATTGGGAAATATTAGCCCAAGTACTATCAGAAATAATATCTATGTCATAAAAGAGTTCATAAAAATAATAAGCTTAATAAATTTGCTCCAGTAAACTGAACAGATGTTGTAATATGATCAATTAGCAAAAATTTGTCATGTAATATCAAAATTAAAAATATTATTTCAGTAATAATTAAAAATATTATTGAATAAGAATTTTACTCTTATATAAATATATTAATATGTTATATTATAGATGCATTAAAATTAAAGTGGCCAGTGATGGAATGACATTGGAATTGTATTTGCTGTTGACAAATATATTGTTCAAACTATTT
Organism: Mus pahari; assembly: GCF_900095145.1. Lineage (NCBI taxonomy): Eukaryota > Metazoa > Chordata > Mammalia > Rodentia > Muridae > Mus > Mus pahari. Next base: position 79,054,291 of record NC_034602.1, read on the forward strand.
GTGATGATATTAGGCAGCACATATAAAAAGTTATATACTATGTTTTCTTTTAGTCTTGTTTTATTTTGTTTTGAATTTGTTTTTTTGAGACACAATTTCTTTTAGTAGCCTTGGCTGTCCTGGAACTCACTCTGTAGACCAGGCTAGCCTTGAACTCTGAGATCTGCCTGCCTCTGCCTCCTGAGTGCTGGGACTGAAGGTGTGCGCCACCACTGTTAGGCTAGCTTCTGACACTCTAACAATTATAGGAATCTATTCTTGTGAAAACACTAATAAAGTAATATCATATGGATTATGATTTTATTGACGTGAAGGGGAAAATATGATTGTCTAGTGATTAAAAAATGATTAAATGAACTCTGGTGTAAGAACTCAGGGAAATCCTGCTGGGCTGCTATTTGTAAGGGATATATGAGAATCATAGGACACATAATTAAAATTAGGGAAAAAATATATATACATATGTGTGTGTGTGTGTGTGTGTTACCAATTATACACACACACACACATGACCAGGACAATGGCAACATCAATAGGCATGTTAACTTGTGAAAAGGAAAATGTCATAGGACCCTACTCCTAGACAAAGAACTACAGACAAGGGATGCCTCTGATTAGAGAACCAACCTCTTACACAGATGAATCCTTTTGTTTGTCCAATGTAGGGTAGTGAAACCAACTGCACAGAGACAGTAATAATGAACTTGGCAGGTTGTATTTATACATATATACACATATATATGTGTGGATATGTAATAATAATAAAGAAAATGAAGCTATCACTGAGAGTTGTGGGGGTCGTGGGAGGGGTTTGAGGGAGGAAAGGGAGGGAGGGATTATAATACTATTTCATTAAAAACATTGAAGACTACCATCTTAAAATATATTTACTAATATAAAGTAATATAAAAAGCGTATCTAATGCTACTATTGTCTAGATTTTATAATATATTAAATGATAGTATTTGAAAATATTTCATCTCTACTTGGTTCAGCAATTTGACCTAACCCTGGCAACTAAGAAAACTCACTTCCAAAATGAAGGTGCAAGCAGAACGTGGTGCTGAACACCCGTTCCAGTACTCAGGAGGCCTGAGGCAGGGGGATTATCTCAGGTTCAAGGCCATTGTGTCTTTCATAATGAGTTCCAGGCCAGCCAACACTATAAGATCCTGACTCAAAAATAAAACAAAACAAAACAAAACAAAACACAGCAGAAATAACAAAAGTGCAGCAGCCACATCCTCAGACAGCTCATCCTCCCATGAGTACTTTTCAGACATGAAACTTAATAATTTTTGGACAACTGTAAACATAGTGAGCCTTGAAAATGATCTAGCTATGTTGAAGACTCCAAGTAAGATCTAATGCATACTTGGCAATAAATAAATGTAAAAGCTAAATATATTTCTGGATTTTCCTTTCTAATACCCAGATAAACCTACGGTGCTTTTCTCTTAATGTCCACTAAGTTGGTAAAGTCACTAGCAGTGAGATCCAACTTTGTTAGAAAATATCTTTTTATGCAGGCACTCTTTTAAATAAAAAAATATATTTATTTTATGTATATGAGTACACTGTAGCTGTCTTCAGACACACCAGAAGAGGGCATCGGATCCCTTTACAGATGGTTGTGAGCCACCATGTGGTTGCTGGAATTTGAACTCAAGACCTCTGAAAGAGAAGCCAGTGCTCTTAACCACTGAGCCATCTCCCCAGCCCCTATGCAGGCATTCTTAATTAGCACAGTAGAGATGTCTATGTATGTCCTTATCGGTTGAAGGCTTTGAGATAGGATTGTGATGTATGACTAATACACAGTAGTTCATTGCTCAAGGCTCCTAGTGTTCCGTTTATAGAACAAAATGCAGAACAGAAACCATTTATATAATATTCACATTATACTGAGTATTATAAATAGTTGAGAGATGGTGTAAAGTCCACAGGAGGATTGTAGTGCCAAGGAAGTGTTTGATCCCCACCCCCCAAAACATACAGGAGCTGATCTGATGTAAATTACAATAGTGTCTTTTTATTCAAGCAACCTCCCCCCCCCCCAGCACACCACCATCATGGTGGGGTTTTGGTGGTGGGGAAGCCCTTACTCTCTATCAGGTCAAGGCATTATAGTAAGCAGCAAGTGTGGGCGGTAAGTGTGCAGCATCTAATTGGTAAGTTACTCTGGCCTTTAACATAATTGGCTGTGCTGGGAGTCATATCATAAACTTAATTTCTGTTTCCCTTTGCCTTGGTGGTTGTTAGGCAGGAGGTGGACTTGTAACCTGGGGGTGCAGATCTGTTGGGGTAATAATCTGGAGATGCTGGTCTTGTTGGGGGTGTAATCTGCAGATGCAGGTCTTGTTGGAGATTAGCCTAGAGACAGGAGCTAGGCTCAGGTTTTGTTGGGGACAACTTGGAAACTAATGCTAGGTACCAGCCTGTTAGTTTACCTGAGTTCAAACTTAGGTCAGGCTCTCTAAAACGGAGTCTGTACTTAAAAAATTTGGCCTTTCAGGCTTTCTACAGGCTTCATGTAAGTACCATACTGCTTCATTTAGGGGACCTGGTCACCCACAGGTTTTGCAGGTGATATAGTGAGGGATGGTTGAAATTTTAACCTTAAGTATTTAATATCAGCTAGGTGTGATGACACATGAAATCCCAGCATTTGGGACACCGAGGCAGAATCACAAGAGTGAGGTCAGCTTAGGGCTTACACAGCAAGTTCAAGACTACCTTGAAAATAAAGTAGAAAAGTATTCAATGTGCTTCAGACAGTTTTAAGTACTAATGGAAGAGGACTCAGTGGAGTTCTGGCCTGTCATGTTTTCCATCTCTGTTGCCTTTCCTTACGCTCAGTCAGCTCAGCAAGAGTCTACGTCTCTCTCTCGAGAGTGTGCACCTTGTCACTCTCCACTGATTTTGCAGCAGAAATAGTCTTTCCAAGGGAATTTTGTCTGTACCTCCATGGCATTTTAAGGTTTGCTATGTCCCTCTTGGCTGGTGCGTGTTTATCAGTCACGGGTTGCCATTATTTACAACAATTTCTCAGAGACTGAAACGAAGATAAGGAGTCATGGCCTATGAAATTCAAAGGAAGATAAGGGGGAGAATGGGTTAGACCAGAGAGTGTGAACAGAGTTCACTTGGTCTGCAGGTACGCGTTGGCTCGACGTCAGTCCTCAAAACACTTTAAATCCAAATAAATTGTAATATATTTGAGTCATCTATATGATCTGCATTCATGCGAAATGCAAACTTAAGAGCAAATCAAAAGTATCTGCTGTGTGTGTGTGTGTGTGTGTGTGTTATGTGCATGCACTGTGCATGTATGTGGAAGCAAAAACTCAATGTCAGATACATATTCCTCAGTCCTTCCAATATATATATATTTGGTTTTTTGAGACAGGGTTTCTCTGAATAGCACTGGCTGTCCTGGAACTCACTCTGTAGGCCAGCCAGGCTGGCCTCGAACTCAGAAATCCACCTGCCTCTGCCTCTGCCTCCCGAGTGCTGGGATTAAAGGTGTGTGCCACCACTGCCCAGCCTCAGTATATTAAAACAGGAAATCTGCCATCTCAGAGTCACTGAGTCAAGAATCCAAGGCAGACTTTCCTTGGGTCATCTTCCTTGACATCCACCATGAGCTATGGTGAAGGAGTTCTCCAGGGCTGGGGTCTTACCTGAAGCCTCCGTGGAGAGAGGGTCTGCTTGGTGGAGATGTGCTTCTCAGGTGGGACTTGGCAGGATTTGGTTCCTTATAGGCTATTGCGTGCTGGCATTGGTTTCTCACTGGCTGTTGCCTAGGGCTCGCCCTCAGCCTGACCCATGGGACAGTTCACAGCCTGGTGATTGCATTCCCTCATAGCAATTCAGCAAGAATGAATGTGTAGGATGGAAGCCAGTAGGATGTTTTGTAACCCAGTTTCACAAGTGATCCTCTGCCTCCGCCTCCCAAGTGCTGGGATTAAAGGCATGCGCCACCACTGCCCGGCTTCCAGCCTTCATCTTAACTGATGCCCACGGTATTGCTCAGTCCAGAAATTTCATGAAGAAAGGTGTTTATGACTGCCTGTAGCACGCTCCTTGTTCCCCCAAATGACTCTAGTCTACCGACCAATCCTAAGAACACTTGCCCATCATAGATCTATATAACATCTTATCATCGCATCCTCACAGATCTTAGGAGACGCTTGTCAAACAGATTCTTAAAATCATCTCATTTTGCTTCACTGGGTGGGTGACATCAATTTAAACCAAGCCCCAAGGCCAACCTTGGAGACCAAAATGTGACATAGCAACATTTCACCTTAAAGGATGCTCTAAATGGAGGGTGCACCATATCTTCATGACAGATGGTTTCAATGCATTGCATTGGGGCCTTTCCCACCACCCCCTGCTATTTCATTTAAGTTCTCATAGAATGTCTTCTATTTCCTTGTAGAAAGTAAATAAGAGACAAAAATCAGGTATGAACTGGACTTTAAACACATCATTATGGTATATCGCCGTCAGTTTGAGTCAAGGATCCTTTCAGTATTAGAGAATGAACACCATTACCGACCACCATCCACATAGTGCCCATGTGCCTCTGTGATATTACTACAAATCCTGAAAGACACAGGGTTCAAACTAGAACTGACTATACATTTGCCACCATGTCAATGAATGTTGCACTTGGACTTCAGTGTCACTGAGAACCCGGGTTATTTTCCAGCTCTCTCTTACTATGTAATATAATTCTGGTCACCTTTAGGTATCGACTATGATGATAGGTTCTTCTACAAAAACCTCATGTGGATGTTCTTAGTACTTCCTGTTGACTTTGGGAAGTAAGCATGGTTATTATGTGAATTAAAGAGAGTTGCACCTTTTTGCTGCCAATCAGCCTATTGACATTCACGATTGTACTGGCCGGTTTTGTGTGTTAACTTGACACAAGCCAGAGTTAATACAGAGAAAGGAGCTTCAGGTGAGGAAATGCCTCCAGGAGATCCAGCTGTAAGGCATTTTCTCAGTTAGTGATCAACGGGGAAGGGCCCTTTGTGGGTGGTGCCATCCCTGGGCTGGTAGTCTTGAGTTCTATAAGAAAGCAAGCTGAGCAAGCCAGGGGAGGCAAGCCAGTAGGTAGCATCCCTCCATGGCTTCTGTATCAGCTCCTGCTTCCTGACCTGCTTGAGTCCCAGTCCTGACTTTCTTTGATGATGAACAGCAATGTGGATGTGTAAGCTGAATAAACCCTTTCCTCTCCAACTTGCTTCTTGGTCATGATGTTTGTGCAGGAATAGAAGCCCTGACTAAGACAATGATGAAGCAAAACTTAAAAACTCCATTGCTTTCTCTTGAACAGATGCATGGGTAGGTTTATATAGCTGAGAAATGCCAGAGGAACATCTTATACGGCATGTTTGAATGAGTCACTAATTGGTTTTTCTTTTTTTCTTTTTTTCATTTTGGCAAGCCACTAGATGGCAACATTTTTTAAAATTAAGGCACAAAGTTTTCTATTGATTGGCTTTCTATGAGTCGTTTATTTATTTATTTATTTATTTTTTACATCGGCTAAATTAACACTGTGTTATTTGTAGGAATATTTTCACGTTGCTGAGTCTTTAAAGAGGGATCATGCCTGGAATGGCGGGTGCTGGCTTGGCTTCTCTCTGACTTCACTTGGAGGTTGAAAATGAGTTTCTATGAAACTTGCAGTTTCTTCTTAGAGGTTTTTCCCCACATGCCATAGTTCTGCTACAAAGTACGTCTTGTTTGTGAATATCAAGCACGCCAAACACTTTAACAGCTCTTTTCAGAAATATGTTGTGTCACGACAAGCTTCAGGAATTACAAATAAAACTCGTGCTGCCTGGAATGTCCCACTCCTTTCTGGTTTGTGCTCCAGTGTGGAGTGTGACTCCTAACTTCTCTCTCCGGCTTTTTTTCTCTAGGGCACTTCTCCAATTACTGTAGACAGAATCTGAACTGCCCCATCTTAACACCACATACAGTCCTGTTGAGCCTTTCCTTTATGATGCGTGCCTAGTAACACAAGTGCCTATATGAGTTTGCTCTTTAGGGGGTGCTTCAGAAACAGTCTTTAAAAAATGGTATCTATATAACCCTCTGTACTCACAGTTCGCCATGGTGACTGATGCTCTAGTTTCTCAATGCCCGGCTGTAGAGAACTACATTATCTACCTGCTTAGCTGACCCTTTAACAAAGGCATCTGATACCCTTTCACGAATCTGCTGTCACATTCAGTGCTTTAAAAGGCCCTCGTTTCTGTCTCTTCTGCTGGTGTGAGGGTTTCTTTAGAAAATGCGAAGATTGTAGTTGTGAATTGCAAGGTGTACAACATTTTTTTTCCAATTTTATTAGGTATTTACTTCATTTACATTTCAAATGCTATCCCGAAAGTCCCCTATACCCTCCCCCTCCCTGCTCCCCTACCCGCCCACTCCTACTTCTTGGCCCTGGCGTTCCCCTGTACCGGGGTATATAAAGTTTGCAAGACCAAGGGGCCTCTCTTCCCAATGATGGCTGACTAGACCATCTTCTGCTACATATGCAGCTAGAGACACGAGCTCAGGGGGTACTGGTTAGTTCATATTGTTGTTGCACCTACAGGGTTGCAGCCCCCTTCAGCTCCTTGGGTACTTTCTCTAGCTCCTCCATTGGGGACCCTGTGTTCCATCCAATAGCTGACTGTGAGCATCCACTTCTGTGTTTTCCAGGAACTGGGATAGCCTCACAAGAGACAACTATATCAGGGTCCTTTCAGCAAAATCTTGCTGGTGTACACAATAGTGTCTGCGCTTGGTGGCTGATTATGGGATGGACCCCCGGGGTGGGGCACTTTCTGGATGGTCCATCCTTTCGTCTCAGCTCCAAACTTTGTCTCTGACAACACCTGCCATTAAGTTTGGGTGCTCATTAAGTAATTTGACTTTCTATGTTCTCTGAACTTCCCGAGACTGTGCATGCGGTGAGCGTTTATCAGCCTGAGTCTGAGACTGTCATTTCACATTCCTCATACAAAGCAAGGATTTGACTCATCTTATTGGTCTCTTGAAGGTTAGGGATGATATAAAAAGAGACTTGCTTTCTCACCCCCCTCCCACCCCGCACCCCCCCCCCTGCAGACAGTGTAAACATCAGACACTTGTTTAGGACTACAGTTTCTGTGCATCAGGAGCCTGTGCATGTTTCCCCTGCACATTTTCTCAGAGTTTCATACGCTGTTATCACGTTGTTGGTCTGGTTGCATTCACACCTGTATCAGTCACATTTCTGTCGCTGTGATAAAACACCACACCCAAGGTAACTTATAGAAGAAACGTTGGCTTACAGTTGTAGAGAGCTAGAATCCATAATGATGGGGACACGAGGCAGCAGGTGGCAGGAATCGTGTCAGGAAGAGGGAGCTGAGAGTTTACATTTTGAACATGAGCAATCGCTGAGTGCCAAGGTTAGGCAGTGACTGTTTCTCAAAACATAAGGTGGCTAGCAACCAAGGACGGTACCAGACATCAGCCCCTGGTCTCCGTGTCCCGCAAACCCTGGCAGGACAGACCGCATGGTAGAATAGCAAGTTCTTACCAGTGAGTCACCGTCCAGCCCCTGCCTTTGTTATTATTATCATTACATTTTGTTATTCAATATGAATGGATGTATATAAGTGTATCACATGCAGAGTGTCCACGAAGGCCAGCAAAGTGCTTTAGATTGTCTGGAACTGGAGTTACATACAGTTGTAAAGCGCTGTGGGTGCTGGGAGTAAAACCCAGATCCTCCAGAAGGAGGCGCTCTTACTGCCTGGCCTTGTCTATTCTGTTTCTTTCATTTATTTTCAATTAATGAATTAAATTGGGGTGGGGGCTCATTGCCACGGTGCCTGTGTGGCACTTACAGAGGTTGGAGGACAACTTGTGGGAGTTGGCTTTCAAGTGTTCTGAGACTTGAACTCAGGTTCTCGGGGTTGGCAGCAAGTGCATTGACCTCTGAGCTATCTTGCCAGCCATATTAAAAACAAAAACAAAAACAAAAAACAAAAAACAAAAAACAAACTACTTTGTGTCTCTAAGTTTTGCCATAGCTCACATAAGGAACTCATAGAACAACTCTCTGAAGTTGATTCTCTCTTTTCACCTTTATGTGATTTCCATGGACTGAACTGAGGTGGCTGGCTTTGCACAGCAAGTGTCTTTTACCCACTGATGTTTGTTTGTTTGTTTAATGGAATCACTGTGTGGTTGTTTGAATAGCTTTGGTCTCCATAGACTCATGTGTTTGAATGCTTGGTCCATAAGGAGTGACACGCCGTGGTGGCAGGCTTTGAGGCCTCCTATGCTCAAACTAGACCTAGTATGACACACGGTCACCTGCTGCTGCCTGCAGATCAAGATGGAGAACTCTCAGCTCCTGCTCCAGCATCCTTTCTGCCTGGATGCTTTCATGCTTCCAGCCATGATGATGATGGACTAAGCCTCTGAAACTGTAAGCCAGCCCCAATTAAATGGTTTCCTTTGTAAGAGTTACCTTGGTCATTGTGTCTCTTCAGAGCAATGGAAACCCCACGACAGTGTACATAGCCCGGGCTGGTCGTGAACATGCTCTGTAGCATGGCTATCCCAATTTCCTGCCTTTCTGCCTCCATATCCCAAGTACTGAGGTTACAGCATGCTTTATTATGCCCTGCTCCTTCCTGTAGGATTATTTTTTATGTGCACATGGTGTTGGGGTAGAACCCATGTTCACACATGCTAAGCATGGCTCGGAAGAAGTCACACTCTAAACTCCTCTCGACAGCTGGTAAATGGCTTACTTAGAATTCTAAGGGCTGAAAAAGGACATTTTTTTCTCTTAAGTTTCCAGGAACTATGACCAAATCCTTATTGCAGAACTGGGTCATCAAAGATGAGACAGCAGGTGCTACAATGAAACATTTGAAAATTATGGTACTTGTGCGTCTACCATGACCAGGAAGTTGCCATAGCAGCATATGACCTCAGCCAATCAGATAGGGAGGCTTCACTGATCGACAGATTCGGGACCTATACCCTCTGCTCACAGGGAGGGAAGCTGTCTGCAGTCAGCTCGCTTTTCCTCAGCTCCCAGCTCAGGAGATGAAGGAGTTTGTCACACTTAACTGCAACAGGGTGGGTGCCCATCCCTTTGTCCTCTTTCCTGTGGTCCGCTTCCAAATCAGAGTTTCAGGAGTGACATTAAACAGTAGAGCTCAAGTGACGGCTGGAGGATTCTAGGAAGTACAGTGTTTTAAATGACTGTCCACTATACAGCGCGGGGAACAAGTGCTGAATGAGCCCGTCTTCTTTGGGAGCTATAGAAAATCCTTCCTCATTTCCTATAACCAAAGCATCTATAAAAGAGAATTATGGCCAGGCAATGGTGGCGCATGCCTTTAATCCCAGCACTTAGGAGGCAGAGGTAGGCGGATTTCTGAGTTTGAGGCCAGCCTAGACTACAGGGTGAGTTCCAGGACAGTCAGGGCTACACAGAGAAACCCTGTCTCAAAAACAAAACCAAACAAACAAAAAAAGAGAAAAAAGAGAATTATGCTTCTCGGAGTTTTTTTTTTTTTTTTTAAAGATATTTTCCGTATTTACATTTCAAATGTTATCCCCTTTCCTGGTTTCCCCTCCGAAAATCCCCTCCCATCCCCCCTCCCCCTGCTCTCCAACCCAGCCACTCCTGCTTTCTGGCCCTCCTGGCATTCCCCTACATTGGGGCATAGAGCCTTCACAGGACCAAGGGCCTCTCCTCCCATTGATGACCGACTAGGCCATCCTCTGCTACATATGCAGCTAGAGCCACAGGAGTCCCTCCATGTCTATGGTTGGACTGAGCACAGCTTCTCAGAGGTTTTATGAAACATGTCTGCAATTTTTTTTTTCTGGGAAATTTCTTTAAATGTACCAGTTAATTTCCCCCATTTGTGAGAAAAGGTGTAAGATAAGTCCTGTTTTTTATTAGCTTGGAAATATGTTTGTGGAAATAGTCACCAGTAAATAACAAGGCTGGAGAGATATTGGGCATTTTTTCAGTATACACTTGAAGCATTTGAGTTTGGAACCACAAATATATTCTACGTATTAAAATTATGAAATTATAATATGTAAAAACATGAGTGTGGTCAAAACTTAAACTACTGTTTTGTTATTTTAAGAGTTTTTTACTGGATGCAGTGGCATATACCTTTGATCCCATCCCTTGGGAGGCAAAGGCAGGCAGATTCCTGATTTTAAGGCAGCCTGGTCTACGGAGCAAGTTCTGGGATAGCCAGGGCTACACAGAGAACCCTCATCTTTCCAAACCAAAATCCCAACAACAGCAACAAAGAACTTTCTCTTTATTCATATCTGGTTTCCCCCTTTCATTTTCAATACTGCTAGTATATTCTAACATAGCTATTTATTATTTCTATCGCTTCTGTCCTTGTTTTGAGACAGTATCTCACCATGTAGCCTTGGCTGGCCTGGACCTTACAGAGATGTGCCTGCATCTGCTACCCAAATGTTGGCATTAAAGGCATGTGTCGCTATGCTTGCCTTTATTATTGTCTTTTAATTAAATTTTGGTTAGCATATAAAGACATTGGTTTCATTGTAACATTTTCAAAATACATCATTATATTTTGATATTATTCGCCCTACACTATCCTCCTTCATTCCTCTCTCGCTTGCTTTTCGACCACCTCGCCCCCCACCCCCCTTCTGCCTCCTTTCATGATTTTTTTCTCTGTATTACTCCCTCAAGTTCTCCCTCCCTCTAAGATTTTCTTGCTGTGTCCATGTACACACACACACACACACACACACACACACACACACATGCACACACACATACAGACACATTTAGAGATAGAACCCACAGTTTTTATGACTTCTTTTTCTCTTTTTCCCTCTTAATCATCTTTTTTTTTTTTTTAAAGATTTATTTATTTATTATATGTAAGTACACTGTAGCTGTCTTCAGACACTCCAGAAGAGGGCGACAGATCTTGTTACGAATGGTTATGAGCCACCATGTGGTTGCTGGGATTTGAACTCCGGACCTTTGGAAGAGCAGTCGGGTGCTCTTACCTGCTGAGTCATCTCACCAGCCCCCCTCTTAATCATCTTATCAACCTTCTCTAGTAACCAGCTTTCAGATTTGCTATCATTTTCTTGTTATTATTTTTCTGGATACAGTTTCCTGGTAATTTAGCTGGGCTCTCTGTCCTCTTTTTAACTGGTATACTTGGCATGTCTCATCTTTTCCCTTGTTCCTTAAACGCCCCTCAAATGCAATGATAGCTTTTAATTTCCCCGATGATTCCTTCTGAATATACGCACAGACTTTAGTATATAATACTTTACTTTTTTCTCGTTGAAACTCTCAGGGTCACTTTTATTGCTCATTTTAAGAAGTTTAAAACTTCTATTATTCCTGTAAGTTAATTTTTTAAAGACAATAAACTCTAGATATTGTGGTATCTTATTTTCATGTACCACACTATGAAATCAAGTCATAGGTACTTTATTCTCATTCACTTTGGCATCATGATTGCATTTCTAGGAAACATTCTTGGCTTAAGAAAAAAAAAACCTACAAAATAGAAATAACAGCAAAGACTTTATGACCCTAAGTGACCACTGCAGTTTCCTTACAAAATATCTCAGTCCACATTTTGTTTCTAGGTCAGAGATGAAAGGTTCTGAGATTTGTCTTCTCCCTAGACCCCTCTCTCTGTGGCCTCTCTCTTCTTGTCTCTTCATGCTTTCTTTTCTGACCGCCTTGCAAAATCTGAAAATCAATTCTTTTAAATTATTTGCCATTTGATTAAATTTAATATAAAGCTCATTCGGATTTTATTTGCAAATTGCAACAGAATGTGCACATCAATATGGATTAACTACAGCAATTAGACTCATTTAAAATGTGTATAACCAGATCGGGGCACTAAATAGATCCAGCTCTTTAACTATTGTTTATTATATGTTGGAAAAATCCAGAATTTCTTGCTACGTAATTTAAAAATTGCTTATTACAGTTTTGTGTGTGTGTGTGTGTGTGTGTGTGTGTGTGTACCTGCGCACAAGTGGAAGTCAGGAAAAAAAAAAAACAATAAAACAAAAAACAAACCTTGTGGAGCCAGAGCTTTTTTCCTATCATGTAGATCTTGGGGATTTAACACAGGTTCTCAGACTGGGTTGCCAGCATCATTACTCAATGGAGCCATATCCTTAGCCCTTGAAACCCTTTTGAAATACACTGAATTTTATTTTGTCACCTCTGTGTTTGGTTGCCACACTGGCTTTATCTTGCTTTGTGCCTTCCTTCCTAGCCCGCAGTGATCACTATCCTATCCTCTTCTATAAGGTTAACTTATTAGTTTCATGGAGTAAGTTAATGTATATGTCCTTTCTCTTTCTGTGTCTGCTTTAGCATGATGACCTGCAATTAAATCCTATACATGTTGCTGTGAATGATAGGATTTCATTCATATTTATGGCTTTGTGAGCCTGGTGCAGGAGCTCGGAGTGCATTAACAATTCTCCACTATGCCTCCCTATAAGCCTACAGGGGCTATTTTCTTTCAAGCTACCATATCTGCTAAAGGTAAATCTGCCAGAAAATAATAAGTTGTCATGTGGGGAGAAAGTATCAGGGCTGAACAATGAGATGATACACTCATAATTTGGCAGAAAAGTAACAAGAAGTGTTGAGTGATTATTCTAACGATATACATGGGATATCATCCTAATAATATTCCAGAGTTAGGAGAGGGCAGGCTCCCCAGTGACCTGCAGCATCCTTAGAAGTTCTGGGGACTAAGCTGTAGGATGAATAGGATCATTAAAGAAGCAAAGCTTCAGAAAGAAAAGGAAGGAAAAAAATATCAATTTATCCAGGTCTACTTTGAGTTATCCTGAAAGTCAAGCCTCAGGCTTCTCTCCTGGACTATCCTGCTTACATATTTCAGGAGATTCCTTGGGTCTCACCCACTACTCTGTCACTTTATTCTTATCCCTGGTACATGCTTAAATATTAGCCAGTGGTTGAAATTCAAATTGGCAATACATTCACCCAGATGCTCTCCAATAGATGATTATCAAGAAATGGGTGGAAAAGAAGATAAGATGTTTATGCCATGCTTATGAAGTATGAGTATATGGCTCATGAAGCCATGCAAGCCAGAAAGCCCTTCCTTCAGGGACAGCTGTGCTTCCAAGTTCAGTGGTGTCCCTAGGTGATTTGCTTTGGACAGTGGAGTGTGAGCAGAAGTGAGCTGACTCATTCCTATTGGAAACACTGACAGACAGGCGCCTTTATCTTTGCCACTCTGCAACAGTAGCAGAGTTCCCCAAAGACACTGCTTCTTTCTGCATGGAAAAGCAAAGATCAAGTAGAACACAGAGATGATAACCACCTCAAAGTAACATGCTTGCTGTTGTAACCTCCTCCCTGCCCCTAGAGAGAACAGGAAACAGGCTTTTTGTTATTGTATCATAAGCTAGGGAAAATAATTAATATGTATACACATATATATATATATCCACCAACATTTGAATATCAATTTCTATTTCAAAATTTAAAACAATAACTTCTAATTCAAAGTAAGTGTAAACTGGGTGCAGGAGGGTAATGAGTTTGAAGCCAGCTGGCTACAAAGAGAAACCTTGTCTCAGAAAAACAAAAAAGACACTTTTTGGGGGGTATAAAACATTAAGTATAAATAATTTGTATGTGCTGGCTAATCTTATATCAACTTGATACACAAACTAGAGTTATCTACAAGGAGGGAGCCTCAGTTGAGAAAATGTAAGATCCAGCTGTAAGGCTTTCTCTTAATTAGTATTGATGGGGGAGGGCCCAGCCCATGGTGGGTGGTGCCATCTCTGGGCTGATGATCCTGGGTCCCTATAAGAAAGCAGGTAGAGCAAGCCAGGGGGAGCAAGCCAGTAAACAGCACTGTCCATGGCCATGTGTGAGAAGCAAGCACAGTACTGAGATCAGGAGGCACTGGGCCTGTCTTCATACTTACCCAGTCTCCCAATTGTAGTCACTCTGCCGGAGGGACGCTCCTGGAACTTAATCATCCACGGACTTAGTAGAAGTAAATGACAGGTGGTAGATTTAGCTTATCAGTCTCCATCTTTCTTACTTTCCACAGCTGCATCTCTGTGGCGTTCCCTTGTCTGTAACCGGAAAAACAGATTTGCAGTTCCCCAGCCTGTGTGTTTCCTGATTTCAGCGCCTACCCCTCTCCCCCCCACTGCCCTAGTACTCGAATTTTAAACATAGATTCTCCTTCAGGATGGCGTCCAGGCGTTGTCATCTAGCCACACTGTACAGCCTCCCAAAATTGGAATTCCTTTCTTGGAACGGTTTCCTGGAAGATTCACAGACTTACCAAAACCCGCAGCTGAATTTGAGCCACGTGAGGGTGGTGGCTTGTCCTAAGGGTGGGACTGCCTGCCGCTGTCTGCCTTACCTTCCGGAAGTAGCTTTTCTCTCCTGTCAGTGAGCTGCATAGCTGACACCACCTTAGGTTTGCCTCTGTGGATAGCCCTTTTTCTTGATAGCTCTCTCTCTCTCTCTCTCTCTCTCTCTCTCTCTCTCTCTCTCTCTCTCTCTNTGTGTGTGTGTGTGTGTATTTTCACTTCCTTTGTGGGTCTCTGAAACTCTTTTGCTGTTTCTTTCTTGGGAATAAAGTCTATTTTTTTTCTTATTCTGACTCTTGGTCAGCTCTCCCAGAAACCACCTCTCCTCTGGCCTCTTACCTGGGACCTCCCCTCTCCCAGGTTTTCACTGTTAAGATATTACTGGTGAATCCTACGTGGCAATGCTTCTCGTCAATTTACGATTTACAGTGATTACTTCAGGAATAGGGTTTGTACAGAAGTGGTTTCTGGTCTATTGGCCATTGTTATTTTAAGGCTGGTTAAAGAAGCTGAAAAGTGTCTAAGTGTATCAATACTTTATTTATGGCACAAGGATATCAGATAAAGTGTACCAATACATCTCCTTGTCTGCCACTGTGGCTCTTTCCCCTGAACCCGCATCTTTAACATCTTCAATGCAAACTTTATAGGGCTTTCCTTTTTATGTTTACTCTTTTGAAACAAAAACGTCTTAAGTACATTTCTAAAGGGCACCTACACAAGACTTGCAGTTTTTCCCTTTACATCATTTAAAGACTTATTTTATTATACTTGTAGTGTATGAGTGTTTTACCTGTACACAGATTTCACACTCGGTTCCCATAGAAGTGGCTGTCAGATAGCCCGGCATGGGAGTCATTGAGGTTGTGAGCCACAACTTGGGTGCTGGGCCCAGAACCTGGGTCTTCCTGAGCTAGAATTACACACCACATAATTCACCATTTAAATGTTCATTTCAAGAGCTTTTAATATATATTCACATGCTCTCATCACTACAGTTTTGGAACATTTTATTATCCCCACAGGAACCCCACGTCTCTTAGTCACCACCCAAGCTCCTTTTTTTTTTTTTTTTTTTTCTCCAGCTGTTAATGATTCCTCTCTTCTTCCCATTCTTAAAAATGATGAATGGGGTCATGCATGTGGTCTTTGTGAATGGCTGTTTTACCTAGCGCTAAGTTTAAAAAGTGTATCCTTTGGGGGAGTGGGGCTGGCGGGTAGCCATGTTGGTTTGCATTATAAACTCATCACGAGCATCCAGCGGCATTTTTAGATGTGTAGCATGACAGATTGGCTTCTATTTTGATGAAAATAGTCATGTCTTTGGAGGCCTTTTTTTCGTTGTTGTTTTGTTTGTTTTGTTTTCCACTTAACATGTGTGATAGGGAAAATGAAGCCAGAAGAAGGTGGAAAGAAACAAAAACAAAAGTAAAACCAAAGCCAGCCTGCAGAGGCTCAGGGAAGCAGGAGGCAGGGAGTATCCCAGAGTAGCCCTCTCTAGGAATGTAAAGAAATTGCTTTCTTCACCATGCTTCAGAAATAGTTTAAATAGTTGGTCTGCCTGCAAAGGCTTGCAGCCTCTTTTGCAGACATCAAGGAATGTACTTTCAAAAAAACCTAGGAGTCTTTTAAAGAACTTGCTATTAAACACGAACATCTACAGTAAAGATTAGGGGAGGTTTATGCTTCACGTGATCGCAATTCCAGTTGACGTATGTATATATGTATGTATGTATGCATGCATCTATCTATCCTATCTATCTATCTATCTATCTACCTATCTATCTTTCATCTATCCATAACAACACTAGCAGGAATTCAGAAGACCTTCCAGCACACCACAGCCAATCTGCTAACCCCAGGAATTAATACTCACAATGCACTGACAGAAGGTCCAGGGATTCTTTTCTGTTACAGCTGGAAAAGCATTTCCAACAAATGTTCGCTTTTAGCACAAGAGCATGCTAGGACTGTGAACTGCTGGAGATAACACGAGGTGGCAGTCTTGTCCCAGTGAGCACTATAGAGACTGGTGCAGCATTAAAAACAGGACTTGAAGTTTCAAAGATGTAGTCTATGAACATGTCTGAGGCTCCCTCAATAGAAAGGCACAGAGACATAGGTGGCTTTTCTTAGAAGGCAGCGCGGCACAGTAGTGAGGTACAGCAAGAGCCGGTGCCTGGATTATGATTTATTGTACACTATTAGTCATCTTTATATTTGCCTTTGTAACTCAGTCACTTGTACACTCAAAACAATATTATATGGTGGTAATTCTATGTCTAAATAGTGTTTTCTTTGGTCTCCCTAGTAAGATCCTGCTTTTTCTTCAGAAAACTTTCAGCCTCCATTCAGTCCTGAAGTGCATACAGTTCCTGAACTGTCTCCTTTCTCTTGACTCTGTAATTGTGCAGATGGGCATGTTATAATTTTTTATAGTCATACATGATTCCTGGCCTCTTCTCTGGCTCAACAAGATGTCACCTTCTAGAAGCTTATGTTGACAACTTCTAGAAGCAGATATGTAAGGTTTGGTATTATCATATTAAAATACTCTACATGGGCACCTAACAAATGGTATCTATTGTTTCCATACAGGTCCAGGAATTTTAGTCTGTAAGCACTCCAATTCTGTAAATACAAGCGTATGTGTGTGTAACTTGTAGGCCTAGAGGTACTTGGCTCCCCTTCTTAAGTCTCATGGCACCAGACCTTAGATAGTCTAACACCATGTCACCTCTCAAATGCATATAACCCTACAACTGTGAGACAGTCTTAGATAATTTTTAACCCTGGTTTGGTTCCATTCAATCTACAAAAATCAGTCCACTATAAAGACATGAACAAATAAACTTTAATTCCTTTCATGAAATTAAAAGTGTTTTCATAAGCAGAAAGAATAAAGTGTGTGTGTTGTATGTGTGTTAAGACTAAAACAGAGAGAGAGAGAGAGAGAGAGAGAGAGAGAGAGAGAGAGAGAACGCAAGCAGTTTGTGGGGACAAAAGAAGAGTTTCATGTGAAATTAAAAATTGTTTGACTATATTTGGCCAGACATGCTGCAAATACTCTCTGGCTTTGCCAAAGAAANGGCTTTGTCAATTACTCATCTTTTTAAATGAATAAGAAAACCTATTGGGCTACCCTAAGCTAGGTAGGTGGTCTTTGGTGTCCAGTTTAAAAAAAGTAAAGAAAAAAACCCGTGCTTCCCCAGTGTTTCTGTTCTCCAGTACGACCCTGACTGTGGAGTCAACTGAAAACCTATACATTTTGGTGGTACCTTTCCCACTTGAGAGTCCTTGGGCACGATCCCTGCTTCTCTGAGCTTTGCTTCCTCTGCTGATGGGAAGCAACAGCAAGACCTTGTGGGAGCTGCTAGATTACCAGAGACCCTTAGTCCGTACCTAGCATTGCAAAACCACAGCCCAGAGGTTGGGTGATGCCTGTATGATGCAATGGAACCCAGAGAACAGAATCATCAGAATGCATAAATAAAAAAAGAGATTAATTATAAGTAATTGGCTCATGCTATTATAGAGGCCGACAAGACTCATGATCAGTAGTAGCTAGCTAACTAGAGACACAGGAGAGTCAAGTATGTCACTCTAGGCTGAAGGGTATGAGCTCTGGATTTGAGATTTGCTCATTCAGTTTGAGTCCAAAAGTAAGATAAAATTGATGTCACAGCCATTATTCCTTCTTACAGAATAGAGGGGCAGTCTTTAGTCCTATCTGGGATTTCCTTGGATGAAACCCTCTCTTATTAGGGAGAACAATCTGCTTTACTTGATCCATTGATATTTTTACTAGTTTTTCCAAGAATGTGTTTTGATTATACTCACTCCTCCAAATATTTCCAGATCCAACTCCCCTTCCCTACCTACCCAACTTTGTATAATCCATCAAGATCAGTTTGTACCGCCCAAATATTCTTGATGTGTGGTCTTCCACTGGAGCATGTCTGGTTGACTTATAGGGGCTATGCTCTTAGCAAAAAGTATCTCTCCCTTCCCTATAACTATCAATCCCTAATAATTCTAGGAATAGGGATGGTATTCTGCATGTTCTGTTATAGTAACTGAAGGCCTCCCAGAAGAGCCAGTGCAGCCAGGGCAGCATGTAAGCAGTGAATTCGCCCCTCTGAAGTTCCCACAGTCAGAAGTCCTGACAGGAGGTCTGCTACAGCCAGGGCCACAAGCCTACCAGGAGACCTGAAGCAAACCAGGGACATAAAAGGCAGGCTCCAGATAGAGACACCCAGACCAGCAAGCACCAGAGATAACCAGATGGTGAAAGGCAAGTCAAGACCATAAGCAACAGAAGCCAGTACACATTGGCGTTATCAGAACCCAGTTCTTCCACCACAGTTCTTCCACCCTGATGCACTTATACCTGAAAAGCAGGAAGCTGATCTAAAATCAATTCACTGAAAGAAATACAGGAAAACACAGGTAAACAGGTAGAAGCCCTTAAAGAGGAAAGAAATAAATCCCTTAAAGAAATACAGGAAAACACAATCAAACAGGTGAAGGAATTTAACAAAGTGGCCCAAGACCTAAAAGTGGAACAATAAAGAAAACACGACTAGAGGCAACCCTGGGAATAGTCTCTTTTATGAAATTGGGTTCCCCTGTGTTTGATGAGTATACACTTAGGGTTGTAACATCCCATCCATCATTGGATGATGCTTTTAACAAGCTTAGAGAGTCCTTCTTTATCTCTTCTGGTTAGTTTTGATTTGAAATCTCCTTTGTCGANTATTAGAATAGCTACCCCTTGATGGTCTCTTGTTTCTATTTCCTTGGAATAAACTTCTCCATCGCTTTATGCTAAGGTGATGTCATTTATCATGGGTGATGAGGTGTTTTTCTTGGAAGCAGAAAGAAAATGAATCTCATTTCATTATCCAATCTGCCAGCCCGCGGCTCTTCATTGGTGAGTTAAGACCATTGATTATTAAAAGTTGTTACTGAAAAAAAAATCGTATCAACTCCTGACATTTAGTTGCTTTTATGGTGCTTTATTAGTCCTCTTTTGATTCAGCGTTCTGGGAATGTTTGTTCCTTTTGGTGTTGAAGGCATTTTTACCTCCTCTTCAGTCTAAAGTCCTTCCAATATCCTCTGCAGGGGATTTGGCAGTCACAAATTTCTGAAATTTGTTTTTATGGAACTTTTGTTTTTTGTTCTCCTTCAATTTTAATTGATAGTTTTTATAGGTATGGTAGTCTGGGCTGCCTTTGTGGTCCTTCATGGCTTACAGACCCTTGGTCCAACATTTTCTGGCTTTCATAGTCTCCAAGGAAAAAAAATCTGCTCTTATTGTCATGCGCCTGCCTTTGAATTTCACTTGATCTTTCTCTCTTGCCCTTTCCACTATCCTTTGTTTTGTATATCAAGTTTTTGGTTCTTTTTTTTTTTTTTTTTTTTTTTTTTTTTTTTTTTTTTTGCTATTATAGGCTATAGGGTGTTTCCTTTCTGGTCCTGTGTGTTTTATGTTCTGTATGTCTCTTGGGCCTTAATAGGCGTTTCTCTTCTTAGACTAGGAAGTTTTCTCCTATTACTTTGTTGAAAACATTTAATGCTCCTTTAAACTAGGACTCATTCCCCTCTATACCTATTATTTGCAGTTATGGTATTTTTTAATAGTGTCCCAGAATACCCCTGTGTTCCATTAGTGAAATTTTTTGATTTGATATATTTTTTGAGTGATCCAGTTCTTCTACATTGTCTTTAAGACCTTATAATCTCTCTCCACTTGGTCCAACTCCTGGTCTCACTCTTTCCTTTGTTCTTTCCTCTAAATTTTCTGTTTGAATTTTTTACTTCAGGTTTTATTTTATTTCTCTTCATGGATTCTCCTTATTAAATTCCATTTTATATCTTGAATCATTTTCGTTATTTCATTCAACTGGTTACTTTGTATTTCCACGGACTCCGTTCCAGCATTTACTCATATGCCCTGAGTTCTTGGATCACAATTGCAATTTTGGAACCACTGCTCTGTATACCATCTAAGATACTTCTCTTGGTGAACAATCACATGGCAGTATTAAATTTTGGCAGGGGCATGTTGTTTTGGTTATCCATACATGTGCATTCATGATTGGATCTATGGATCTGGACTTAGGACACTGGTAGGTTTCTTGGTATGGAAATCTTATTTCTCTTTTATTGAATGGGCATGTAAACCTCTGTTTCCTGTTGCTCCAACTTGTCAGGCCGATTGATGAATCGTAACAGGGCTTTGGAAAATCAGCATTGATGTCTGAATGGGGGATAAGAATGGACGCAGCGCAGCTCCAGGTGAGTGAGGTTTCTCAGTCAGGAGTTGACCTTGCATGGAGTTAGAGGATTTTCACAGCCAGTCTTCATGAATGGGGCTGGTGCTCAGAATTTTTCCTCAGGTGAAGGAAGGGTGCTGCTGGGATTGGTAGTGCAAACCAAAGATGGGCATAGGACATGCTATCTGATTTCTAAATATTTATTGGGTAAGTGTGGCTTTCATTCTCCAGAAGTAATTGTTGTCTCAGAGGCTTACTGCCTCCATCTGCTAACCTAGGCCTAGTCCTGGAAGCTTCTAGTATAATCTTATCTAGGCCTAAGATGTTATCAGCTTCTGAGATTTAGCGCTGAAAAAATTCATCTTTTCTTGTTTTTTCTGAACTCTAGCTGGCTGGTTCAACTTAGTTGACAACTCCTCTCCACATGAACTGATTCAATCTGGCTTCTCTCAGCCTCTCCTGAGTTGCTCTGCTTGGCCTCATACTGACTTTGGGGATATGTTCTAACCTTCCCATTCTATGACTTTCTCTAATTGTCACTTTGTCTGCCACACAATTAGACATCACTTTCAAACATGGGTGCTTCCTTTTACAAACTAACTTTACCCTCACAACTAGATGCAAGTTTTTTTTTTCAGTAAACAATACAATCTTGGTGTTTACAGTGTGATAAAATATCCTGCAATATTATTGTTTTTTAAATTTACAAGATTAATTAAGCGTCATCAGCACTGTAGGGACCCACAACAATGACTTTCCTGGATAATAGCTTGTTTTCTGCTATGGAATAGGTATGTGTTGTTGGCTGTCTCTCTAGCTATAGTTTACACTAACAATTTCCATAATTATAAATCCTTACCCTCAATAAAACTTTTAGCACCTCTCTGCTAATTAACACAAACAGTGTTTTTTTAAAAAAATATTTATTATTATTTATTTGGGTTTAAGAGCAACACCAGTACAGGACCCTGATCTTAACCATGAAATGTTTATCCTTTTTTAAGATCATTATGCAGAATTGTGAATAGTCATGGTTTGGTAAGAATCATTTATCTAGGGGCTGGAGAGATGGCTCAGCAGGTTAAAAGCACTGACTGCTCTTCCAGAGGTCCTGAGTTCAATTCCCAGCACCTACATGGTGGCTTACAACCATCTGTAATGGTGGATCCGAAGACAGCGACAGTGTACTCACATCCTCATGCATCTTTATGGTACCTACAGGACAATGCCCTGTGTTCTGTTTTTTTGTGGAAAAAAAAAGATTTTTATTTGCCTGCTCCTTTCATTCACTTAGTCAGTTCAGAGTCCTTCTTTAAGTACGTGCTAGGGACATAGAGTCAGTGTTTGAAGGCTGCACTAACCCATGGAAATCTGGGAAGTAAGAGGAACAAAACCTCTACCACATTATGGAGTACTGTGATCATGGTGAATTATGGCAAGAACAGAGGTCAAAGGGGACTCAGATATGGACTGGTTTCCATTCTTCAGAGGTTCTTTTAAACAAATTTTAATTCTTATAAAAATTTTCCCGTTATTGTTTACCTGTGTGGGTGCTTTGCTTGTCTCTGTGTCTGTGAGTCACGTCAACTTCAGTGTCAATAGAGGCCAGAAGGGAGCATCAGATCCCCTGGGATTGGAGGTACAGGATCGTTGTGAGCTGCCAGGTGAGAGTTGGGAGTTGAACTCAGGTCCTCGGAAAGATCAGCCAGTGCTCATAACCTCTAAGCTACCCTGCCAGCCGTGCTTCAGACATGTTCTGGGAAGACCTTCTGGGGCACAATCTTGTTGATTCCTATTCTTTTTTGTTCTCAAAATGATTCATCTTGAACTTAACCCTTCAGATATCTGTTGTCGATTTTATGGCTCTGAATTTTCTTTTTCTGCGTTTTCAACTTCACGGTTTAAATTCTTGTTATGCTTTTTTGGGTTGCTAGAAGTGGACTAACTAGGATCTGGGCTAAAGGTAGTCTTCATTTAAAAAAAAAAAAAGGCTGCTTGTTCAAGTACTCAAGAAGACAGGGTGGTGTGGAGGTAGATTTTCTGAGAAATGCTCCTTAAAGCTTCCCTTTACTAATCAAATTTTCACCCAAACCTGCAACCAAGTTAATAACAATGTGCTTCGAGATCATTTATGTGCCCATTCTGCTTTCCTACTGTGTACTTAATCTGTCCAGTATTAACTGAACTCCATGAAAAACAATGCTACTAATCTCGTGCTTTGGAGTTCCCACCCCGCACTACTATGTGCCCCATTTTTCTTTGCTACCCATTCATGACTTTGACTCAGAACAATATTATGTGTGCACACGATGTGGTGGCTAGACTTAAGACTATTTACTGAAATCAGCAAGGCACTGAGAACAGCATCCTCGTACAGGAAGAGCACTGGAATCATCATGTGGGCGCAGACTGATAACACCTGAAGCTGGCTCTTCTGAGTCAATAGGGCCAAAACACAATTTTCTCCTTGATGAACAGATTCAGACGACATGTCCCCTTTCTTTTTGATGGTATCATCATTGTGTCAGTCAATATCATTTATTCAAGACACCAGATGAGAGATCAGAGCTCTGTTGGACCAATCAGGCCCTCTCTTGGGTAACTGCCATGGAGGGAGAAGAAACAGACACTGCACAGGACACAGCACAGTTGTGCTCAGTTGACTGTAAGCCCGTTGTGGCCTTCTGAGAATAAATTTGGGGCTTTGTCTTCGAATCCTCCTTTTGAGTAAACAATATGTAGGCTCTGGCTACCTTCACAATTCATAGCCTTATTCTATATTTTTTTCATGTTTAAAAAGTTTGTAAATCATAGTCTCTGACCCCCTCTCCACTTGCTTTTTCTTTGTTTTCAGTCCTTTTTTTTCCACAGACAGGAGAAGTGTTGGTTGGTCATCTAGTTCACATTGACTCCCGTTCTTGAAAGCAGAAACACCTATTTTTCCTCCCCTTTGTTGTAATTCTATGACATAGGCTTTCCATTTGAGTTTTTGTGTTTTCTTTCTCTTTTCTTGATCAATCATACCAAATTTTAAAAAATTACTAATATTTATTGTGTGTAAGTGCTTTATTTAGAATATATACTTATAATGCTGAAAAATCTTTTATAATCTATTTTTATCTATTCCCCCTTTTATTGAAAACAGACTCTTTTCTCATATGATACCTCCTCATTACCGTTTTCCCTCCGTCTGCCTCTCTCAGTTCCTCCCCATTTCCCCCTTCTGTCTGGATCCATTCCCTCTCAAGTCTCTCCTTAGAAAAGGCCTCTAAGGAATGATAATAAAAGACAGAAAAATAAAACATAAGAGAAAACAAAAATGATTACACTGAAATTGGACAAGACCAACCACAAGAAGGAAAGGAACCCTCTAGAAGTCGCGAGAGTCAGAGGCCCACTCTCTCCACTCTCAGGAATTCCGAACAAACACAGAACCGGAAGCTAAGTATATATACACAGAGGTCCTGGGGCTGACCACGCACCTCTCATGCAGGCTGCTCAGTTTCTGTGAGTTCCTGTGGGCCTAGGTTGATTTAGAGAGTCCTGCTTTCTTGGTGACCTCCATGTCCTCTGGCTCCTGTATGCTTTCCATCTCCTCTTCTGAGGGGTTCCCTGAAACCTCAGAGGATGGATTTGATGGAGACATCCCATGTAGGGCTGAGTGTTCCCAGATCTCACTTTTGCCCGACTGTGGGTCTCCGTACTTGTTCCCAACTGCTTTAGGAAGAGACCTCTCTGATGATGGCTGAATTATGCATTGATCTATGAGTATAGAAGAACATCACAGGCAGTAAACAGTTTTACTAACATTTTAAAAGAAAATTTTTGTCACATATTTTTCTTCTTAATTTGTAGCTTCCAAAACAGTTAAAAAGTTAGTGGTTTCACATATAGAAACGTTAATAAGGTTTCATCCTCTCTATTTTTGAGACAGTATTTAGTTAAGTCTGGTCTCTAATTCATGGCAATTCTCCTGCCTCAGGCTCCATAGTTCTGAGATTGTAGGCATGGCCTCTGTGTCCTAGCTTGTGTTTCTAAGATACTGAACATCTGTAAACAAAAGATGCTGTAGAGTTTAGAGATTTGCTTTTCTATTAACAACATAATCAATACTAAGTGGTTAAGTCCAATTTCGGTTAGAATTGTGGCTTATTTTACAACTTGCTCTCTGGCCTTGAATAAGTTACCCAACCTCTGAAAATCAATTTTCTCATTTCCTGTGAGAGTTAACCTGGAAGAAAAAAAAAAAAACTTCCTAAGATCCCCTGCTTGGCACATACTAAGCATCTGACTAATGCTATGTTATTATAATTATCTGTATCCACTGAATATTTCCCCACTTAACTAAAACATCATTGAAATGACTGTCATCTATTATTGGTCTGAAGTCCAAAGGTAGAAGAAGAACTTAATGTTTAAAAGTGCTCATGGCCACGGAGTGAGCATGACGTGACAAACAGAAGGCTGGATGAACACCAGGAAAGCCGGAGTTGGCTGCAATACTGGCAGTTTGACCCGAATAATTTGGATTGCCTAATGGTGCACAAAGGTAATGAGGAAGTCTCTCTTTGCATGTGCAGTGTCTTCATCCCCACGTTCCCCCGAGGCATCTACGGATCAAGAAAATTAGATATTTGTAAAGTACATGTACATTCTACTCACTTGGACATACTGTTGATTTCTAGAGGAGGAAGGACCTTTGCCGAGTGATTTGGTTTTTTCCTTTGGGAAAAAACTGGGACATTTTTCGCCTTACACTTTATGGACTAGCTGAAGTACACTGGGCATTTAAAACAACCATCGTTTGCAGGAAGCTGCAGGAGCTCTCTAGGGCCCATGGCCCCTGTCAGACTTGAGTAGCTTTCTTTGAGGAAGCTTGTAAGGCTCAGTGGAAGAAAATATCTGTCTAATTAGTTCAGTTCAGTTCCGTATACACAACCTGAGCATCCACAATCACCCAGGATGGTGTCCATCAGCAAAAAAGGTTGTATGTTCATGTATTACTTCAAAATATAACACAGCACATTCGTTTTAATTACCATTAGGGCTGCCACATTATTAAAATAATTATGATATAATATATAAGCCTGTTTAGGCTCCAAAAACAACTTGTTGCTAATCTGGCTATAGAAGCAACAAGTTAAATTTTAACCATATTTTAATTTTCATAGCACCCTGGTATTCTAGGAGAAATTGAAGCATTATTATTATTACCACTTTTATAAAATATGAGTTTCTTGAACACATGAACTCTAGCAATTAGATTGTAAATCACTGGGTATTTATCTAGGCAAGCTTATTTTATCACACAATTTATTGACATAGTTTACCAAGTTTTTAAAATTTATTTATTAAAGCTAAGGTTTCTGAGACACAGCATCTTTTTTTCCCACAGTCTCTGGTTGTTGTTGTTGTTGGTTTTTTTTCACCCTGCAGTCTTCTCTTTGTTGCTTTCTTTCTGATCCTAATGCTTTTCTTCCAAACTCCGGTTTTCCCATTAAGCTTGTGGAAGTCAGTCAGGCTTTTTAATATTGTCACGAATAAGATGCTTTCTATAACCATTGTCTAGTTCTCTTTGGATCATTAGATACTGATTCAAAACCATAATATGCTCTTTAACTATGCTTACTCATGCTGTCTATGGTGGGGCGGGAGGGAAAGAGAGAGAGAGAGAGAGAGAGAGAGAGAGAGAGAGAGAGAGAGAGAGAGAGAGATTCTCGACGTGTTTTACATATGATAATAAGCTCAAATGAAGGTACCAAACAGCAGAGCATAAGAGAACCTAAGAGCAATTAGAATTCAGGCTCACTTTTTTCTGTGTTCATCGTCTTCTGTACACGCAGCAGAATCCTCAGCATTTAAATAGCACCACAGTGGCTTTCCATGTACCCCAGAGTGAAAGAGGACCTTTCTGCATTCTCAAGTGTTTGGTCTCCCTGCCATAATGTATTTGCATCATTTATCTCTGGAAATTTTTCATGGAGCGGATGTAATAGAAACAAGATTGCTCTAACTTTGTTATAAGAAGCCATCTGGAAGTCTTGGTATATATTGTGTAACTAGATAAACAGTGGAAATATTTTGCAATTTCACAAGAACATTGGGTCAAAAAACAAAACAAAAATAAAAAAAAGATCAGAAAAAAACTCTAAGAGATCAGAAAATTACATCAAGAAAATTTTGGGAATTTGTAATTATTCTCTTTTTAAAATGCACCCCCCCCATAGACGTGAAGTAGTTACAGAATAACTAGAAACTTTAATGGGAGTGGGGGGTGGAACTTGTTCAATTCTACAAATTCTCTACAGGTCTGTGCCTATGGTTTACGCTTCCTCTCCCAAATCCATGTTTTAGAAATGTAATTATATTCACAGTGAATATATAATTTCCATCCTGGCTTTCTTTTATTTACTGTAATAAGAAAAGGGGCAATAAACTTTCAAGTAAGAAAATTAAAAGGGAACAGTTACATTTCAAATAATGTTTTATTATGAGTCAACAATAAATCTTAGTCATGACAATGTTTTATGTACAAAAAACTTTAAAGTGTAAATTGTCAGATTAAAGGAAAAAACATAAAATAGAATTTATTATGCACTTTTTTACTTTTACATTATACAAGTTTGACAAAGAAGTTTTTTCTTTTTTCTTTTCTTTTCTTTTTTCTTTTTGATATTTTCTTTATTTACATTTCAAATGTTTTCCCCTTTCCAGGTCTCCCCTCCTAAAATCCCCTATGCCCTCACCCCTCCCCCTGCTCACCAACTCACCCACTCCTGCTTCCTGGTCCTGGCATTCCCCTATACTAGGGCATAGAACCTTCACAAAACCAAGGGCCTCTCCTCCCATTGATGACAAACTAGGCCATCCTCTGCTACATCTGCAGCCAGAGCCATGAGTCCCTCCATGTGTTTTCTTTAATTGATGGTTTAGTCCCAGGAAGCTCCGGGGTTACTGGTTAGTTCATATTGCTGTTCCTCCTATGGGGCTGCAAATTCCTTCAGCTCCTTCATTGGGGACCCTGTGCTCCTTCCAATGGATGACTGTGAGCATCCACTTTTTTTTCCCCAATTTTTATTAGGTTACTTCATTTACATTTTAAATGCTATCCCCAAAGTCCTCTATACCCCCCCCCTGCTCCCCTACCCACCCACTCCCCCTTCTTGACCCTGGTGTGCCCCTGTACTGGGGCATATAAGGTTTGCAAGACTGAGGGGCCTCTCTTCCAATGATGGCTGACTAGACCATCTTCTGCTACATATTCAGCTAGAGACACGAGCTCTGGGGGTGCTGGTTAGTTCATATTGTTGTTCCACCTATAG
>NC_034602.1:79082738-79099917 GCF_900095145.1 Mus pahari
TTTGCAAATTGTATCTTGGGTATTCTGAGTTTCTGGGCTAATATCCACTTATCAGTGAGTGCATATCATGTGTGTTCTTTTGTGATTGGGTTACCTCACTCAAGATGATATCCTCCAGATCCATCCATTTGTCTAAGAATTTCATGAATTCATTGTTTTTAATAGCTGAGTAGTACTCCATTGTGTAAATGCACCACATTTTCTGTATCTATTCCTCTGTTGAAGGACATCTGGATTGTTTCCAGTTTCTGGCTATTATAAATAAGGCTGCTATGAACATAGTGGAGCATGTTTCATTATTACAAGTTGGAACATCTTCTGCTTATATGCCCAGGAGTGGTATTGCTGGATCTTCTGCTAGTACTATGTCCAATTTTCTGTGGAACCACCAAACTGATTTCCAGAGTGGTTGTACAAGCTTGCAATCCTACCAGCAATGGAGGAGTGTTCCTCTTTGTTCACATCCTCACCAGCATCTGCTGTCACCTGAGTTTTTGATTTTAGCCATTCTGACTGGTGTGAGGTGGAATCTCAGGGTTGTTTTGATTTGCATTTCCCTGATGATTAAGGATGTTGAACATTTTTTAGGTGCTTCTCAGCCATTCTGTATTCCTCAGTTGAGAATTCTTTGTTTAGCTCTGTACCCCAGTTTTTAATAGGGTTATTTGGTTTTCTGGAGTTCAACTTCTTGAGCTCTTTATATATATTGAATATTAGCCCCCTATCGGATTTAGGATTGGTAAATCTCTTTTCCCAATCTGTTGGTTGGCGTTTTGTCTTTTGCCTTACAGAAGCTTTGCAATTTTATGAGGTCCCATTTGTTGCTTCTTGATCTTACAGCACAAGCCATTGGTGTTCTTATGTAGTTCTTATGTATTTGTTTTTTCCTTAAGTAGTTCTATGTTCAGGTTTTTTTTTCCTATTTAGCTTAAGGCTTCCAACTGCTATTGCTTTTGGAGGGGTTTCTATGTAGAACTCAAGCAGAACTATAAAGAGAGATAATAGAATATTTGAAATTTCTCTATTCGTTTATTTTTGAGACATGATCACATATCTGCTAGACTGGCTTCAAACCCCCTATGTAGCTTCGGATGATCCTAAAGTGCTGATCCTCTTGGCTCTACTTCTTGTGTGCTGTGGGGGGGGGGGGTGATGGAGGCACATCACAAGGCTGTTTCCATGGTGCTGGGATTTCCTCTCATGGCTCTGCGCATGCTAAGCTTACTAACTGAGAGATACAATCCCACATCACTTATTTTGAGAGTCAAGCAGGAGGAAGTTTGTAGAAGAAGCAACATAGCAAAAATGTTGACAATTCTGAATTTGATACATATACTTTATTTCATGCTCTGCTGATGTGTGAACTTGAAACTCTTCAATAAAGAAGAGACTGGTACCACCGGAAGAAAGCTTGTTATAAAAACTTTGAAATCTAAGCTTCATAGATAAATTAAACAAACAAAGAAACAAACAACAACACAACATTTTCTGAATTATTTACCTCCCCTAAATGTATCAAGAAGCAAGCTGTTAAATTTAGATTAATGAGTTTCCTTCTCACTGTGAAATGTAACAGCTTTGTGGCTAAAGAGCACTACCAGCTTTTCTCAAGGAGAAGTTGGACTTGAAGAAATAAAGAAAGCTTGAATCTGCGTCCCGTATCCCCTGGAAACTGAAGAGGGGAGAGCTAGAAGGCACTTATTCTCCGTCCTGACTGCCCCCTCTAGGCTAAAGTCTTGGAGGGGAGAAGTGAGCAGACATGGCTACATGAAAATGTATTTTAATGCTATGTCAATAAGTAATATGCATACATGGTAATCATTCCAATCAAACAAAATGGTTTACCAAATAAGTTAGCCATCTTCTGACCTAGAACTCTTGGGTCCTATCTGGTCAGCACATTTGGGAAGAAAGAAATGGAGGAACGGGGGAGAGGTGTGTGTATAGGGGTGGGTTGGCACATCCCTTGGTGTGGAGGGTATTATCCAAGTCCATTAACCACTCTAAGGAGAGCTCTAGTTCTGGCATGTCTCAGAATAGGTGGCACAATGTGAATGAGCTGAGACATTTGTACTTCCAACTATTCCTTAGGATAACTGATAACAGATGACCATAGCTCTTTACCAATTGAAACTCAGGACTGGTGCTCACCTAGAAGTAAGCTCATGTGTCCTCCTCCCACCCTCCCTAGACCCCGAGAGCACATGAACCCTGTCCTCTCACACTGCAGCATGCTATGTAGAAGGCAGTTCCTGCAGTAGCACTGAGTGGAGCTCGCCCAAGAAAATGAAACAAAACAGAAATACACAGAGTTCTCAAACAGACTCTCCACAGCAGAAGAAAGAAATATTATATTTCAAAAGTTAATTTTTATCCCTCTCTTTACCACTCAGGGAAGAGAAGACACATGACTAACTATGGGTGGGAAAGGACCGTTTTTTTAACCATGTATCCAAGTGTAGTGAGAATACATTTTTTTTTTTTTTGAGACAGGGTTTCTCTGTATAGCCCCGGCTTGTAGACCAGGTTGGCCTCGAACTCAGAAATCTACCTGCCTCTGCCTCCCGAGTGCTGGGATTAAAGGCATGTGCCACCATGCCCAGCTCGAGAGTACATTTTTAATGTTACCCCAGCAATGCATGTATTCTGTCATTAGTACAAACAATACAGATTAGTTTCCAAAATCAGTAAGCCATTGTGTAATGGGCATCTTTTGAGTTACATCGTAACAACTAAGAGACTACTATTCTTTTTAATGATTGCATTCTCAGTCTTTCTAGGGTTAGATGTCCCCATGTAATGACTTTCTGGATAGTGGTCTGGGTAAGAATGATGACAAGTTCCTTCTCTGAGTTCATTCCTTAAAAGAAAAAGCCCACTTCCCCCTGACTTTGAATGATCAATCTGTAGTACAGCAAATGCACAAAAAATCATGGCCGTTTAGTGTCACTATCCAGTTTTGTGTCTGGGATCCAATGTTATAAGCTATAGTTTAAAAATTATGTTGTTAGCAAGTGTGTGTGTGTGTGTGTGTGTGTGTGTGCAAGCACATGCACACGTGCCTGTGTGTATGATGTGTGTGATTGCACGTGACACCAGTGTAGAGGTCAGGGGACAACTTTGTTCCTTTATTTCTCTTATCTCGATATTACATGGGTTATAGGAGTTGAATTCAGATAATCAGGTTCACATTGTTGGGTGGCAAGCTCCTTTTCCCATGAAACTATCTACTTGGCCCTGTGTCACACCTGTAGATGCTGGATGGGACCCAGCTTTGAAAGCATGTCAATGTTACTTAGCTCATGACTGGATATACTTAAGAAAAGATCACACACACACACACACACACACACACACACACACACACACTCCTATAATTCAGCTAGTTGGAAAGCTAAGGCACGAGGAGGCCAATCTGGGGAACCTAGTGAGCACTTGTTTGTTTGCTTTTGTTTTTAAAGGAAAGAAAACCAAACAAACGATAAAAAAAATCCCCCAAAGAAGACATTGAGATATGCTGAGAGTTAAGCCAGGCCTGGTGGCGCAGGCCTTTAATCCCAGCACTCGGGAGGCAGAGGCAGGCGGATTTCTGAGTTCGAGGCCAGCCTGGTCTACCAAGTGAGTTCCAGGACAGCCAGGGCTGTACAGAGAAACCCTGTCTCGAAAAACCAAAAAAAAAAAAAAAAACAAAGATATGCTGAGAGTCTAGTTCCCAGCATCCCAGAAGATAACCTAATTTAGAAACAGGGTACTCTCGGGTTTAACCCAATTTGGAGAAGGTCATTAGGGTGGACCTTAGCCCATTTTTACTGTTCCCTTCATAGGAGGGAGATACGCTCCAATGGAAGATGATGGGGGGCAGGGAGGATACCACGTGAGAAGAAAGGCTGGAGTAATCTATCTACGAGTACAGAAACATTCAGTGCCACCAGTGGCAAGACGCCAATGGAACGTATCTTTCCTGAACCCCCCCCCCCCCCAGAGACAGGATGGCCATACCGCCACATTGACTTTAGAGTCTGACTTTCCCAAACAGAAAGAATAGATGTTAATTTTAAATGATCCAGTTGTCAGTGTTCTTCTGTCTCACACCTAGCACACTACTACATGGAAACAAAAATGCAATCAGTAAATACATTTTACAGCATTTATAGCTTAAGATATCATCATCAAGGGGAGGAATCTGTACCTATGAAGACAGAGATGAAAAAAAGGTGAATAACTGAAGGATTATGGGAAGTTAAGACACCAGTTAGTTCTTCACATATTCCTTCCTCTCTACACTCCAAAGTTAACTACCCTTCCCTTATGTCTACAGGAAACTGCAGATTTATTTAGTAGTTATTGAATCAGGAACTCTGGATGCAAGAGGAAGCAAGGATGATAAAGCATATTAGAAATTAGGAAAGTAAGTAAAAGTATTTAAATTTATTATTTATACATTTATGTATGTCTCTATTTATTTGAGACCGACAGTACTGGTAGCCCAAGCTATCCTGAAACTCCCTATGAAGCTCAGGCCGGCTTCAAACCCGAAATCTGCTTGCTTCTGCTTCCTAGGTGCTTAGATTACAGATACATGCCGCCATGTCCAGTGCAGATACAATTATTTTGAAGTTTCCTACCCAACTGGGACAACAGAATATTAGAACTAGCCTTTTAAACAGAATTATACACAGTCAGAGTTGCTGTGTTCTGAATATTAGAAAGATGCAAATACAAAAAGTTCATTTTCCCAAGTGTTGGTATTTATAGCAACTTCAAATGTCTACACGAAAAAGAATTTCCTAGTTCTGTATAAAAATAAACTATTCTGACCATAGAAATTAATTTATTTAGTGTACCTCTAATTTTCTATTTGGACATATCACATTATATTAACTATGTACATGTTTTAGAGTTACTGATACATGTAAATGGAATATGTATGTGTATATATGTATGTGTGTATGTGTGTATGTGTGTATATGTATGTGTGTGTATGTGTGTATATGTATATGCGTATGCATGTATATGTATGTGTGTGTATATGGATGTGTATGTGTGGATGTGTGTATATGTATGTGTGTATATGTGTATATATGTATGTGTATATATGTGTATATATGTATGTGTGTATGTGTGTGTGTGTGTATGTATGTGTGTAAATGCACATTTATAAGGCACCAATAGAGCTCAGGCTGTGGATATTTAAAAGAATTAAATAAAATATTACTAATGTTTGTGGGTACCCTGGGGTTCCATTGATATAACTTGAGAAATACTGTTCCAGATCCTGTGAGTTAGGGGGATGAAGTAGGCCCTAGAGAGCCACAGCACACCTTAGAGGAATTGTTCAATGGAATGCATAAGCATAAAGCTCATCGGGCAGTATATAACTTTGGTAAAATGATTATTTCTGCAACCAGTATATTTCCACTTTGTTTCTCTTGTTCTGCTAATGTTTTGTCGACCATCCTTCAGTCCCTGTAATAATGAGAAATGTCACGCAGAAAGATTGAAGCTTAATGCTGGATTTCAAAGGTTCAAAGATAGGAACAGTTTCTTGGGGTGGTGGAGAGGCTTCTCATTGCAGTCATTCCCTATAACTAGTATTACTCAAGACTGGTCAGAGAGTGGACCAAATCCAGGGGCAGTATGTTTCAGAAGACCTGGTTGCAAAGTCTTATGCAGTAATTTGTTTTTAAAGATTTTATGAATGCAGCATCCCTACCATTCCTAGAAGACACTGTCTCACGGCAGGCATCCTGGCCCTCTGGCGCTTACAACCTTTCTGTCCCCATTCTCTAGGATGTTTCCTGAGATGTGAGAGTCACACTGAAGTTGGACTGGGCACTCCATAGTCTGCAATCTCTGCACTTGAACTAGATGTGCATCTCTTACACACATTATGGAAAAGCCTCGGTCCATAGATGGAGCAACCTTCATCTGCTATACACTGAAGCTTCTTTAATATCCTTATCTGTGGGTATAAGGATAAGTGTTTAGAATGCACTTAGAAAATACATTTATTTAGGAAAATGGTGGTAGAGTGGTCTCCTCTCATGTCTATCGAGGTCATATGACACATAAAGTATTTCCTTTTTCTCCATATAGAGAGAAATATTTTCTTGAGTTGGCACACTCTGGAGAGCATTTAGGCAGGTGGAAGCTCATTTTTAAATTGATTGGATCATTCACAGTGTGGGATTCTGTTGAAGAATGTGCTTTACTAAAGCTTGTTCTGCTACTCTACTGACATCCCGAGGAATACGGGAGGCTAGGATGGTTTTCTCCAGGTAATGATATCATGAGTTTGGAGCATATTCGTCAGAGTAACTTTGGAATGGCAAATACTTCTGATTATTTTCCCCCTTCCCGTGAAGTGAGAGATTTCCAAATCCCATTGGAGAGAAAAGCTAGGAGAAAGGAACGATCAAAGAAATTCTCTCCATGAAAGGAGAGTCATACCAGAGATGCGTGGTCAGTAGCTCTTGTGCTGGTGATAAATTCCAGAGGGCTTTTTGAAATGAGAGAAATATGGAAACCGTATTGGAAACGACATGGACAAGGTTGACAAGAGTGGACAAAAAGCAGAAAGAAGGGTGACTTGCTGCTCTCCTGGGGTGGTGTTGGCAAGTTTTAATTTGGTGTTAAGTGACCTCTAGCCTCTAAGTGGTTAGTATTTTTGTGGCCAGAGTCAACAAGTTTTCGAGAACTGGTGAGGTTCGTAGAAGAACACAGACTAGATAAACATGTGTGGGTGGGTTCTCCAGGATAAGACATGTTGTGAGTGTTCTAGGTGAGTTTTCCATGTGACATTGGACTTTCTGATAAACTCTTGCCAAAGGGACCATTACCTTCCAACATGGTTTGGGCCATTGTGCCCGAGATCTGCTCAGAACACCGTGTTCTTATCTCAAGGCAGTATCATCATGATGACTTAACGCTGCACAGAGTGATGGCAGTGGCCAGGACTTCACTTCTGATTCGGGGCTAACACAAAGGATGATTAGGACTTAACTTACCAAACTTGCCAAATACAGACGGGCCTATTCTTTTGCTCGAGAGTATTTTTAGTCTTTATTTTAATGTGGTTCCATATTCCTCAGGATCCTATCCTATCACAGGCTATCTGATCTAGGAGTGTGAAGGATCCTTTGAGGACACCTGAATTCCTGTGTAGCTGTCCATGCCGTAGTGACCTCTGCACTTAAGCCCAGTGTGAAGCTTTGCAGGGACCACATTTGGACGTTGTCACATTTCATAGCAACTGAGCCAAATCCACCAAAGTTGTAAAACTCCTCCTTAAGGCCCATCTGCTGGCCCATGAGCTTACTGTATGTGCCTCTTATTCGTTTGTTTAGGATGTGATTGAACTGTTAAGATTCATTTTCAGGGCTGAGGAGATGATCAGCAAATACTTGCTTTACGCAAACACAAGGATCTGACTTTGACTCCCCCCTAGAACTCATGTCAAAAAAACCAAAACAAAACAAAACGGTGTGGTGGCTAGAGTGTGAACTCTTTATCCCAGAACTGGGGAGACAGAGCTGCTGGCTAGCCTACCTACTTGGTGATCTCCAGTCTAGTGAGAGACTCTCTCAAAAGAAAAGATGAAGAGGTGTATGCTACCAGAGGGATGGCACTCAAGGTTGTCTTCTGGCTTCCACATACGCCCTCTCTGTCTCTGTTTCACTGTCTTCCTTTGTTTCTTTTTCTCTTACATGTACCTGTACATACAAACAAACATGCATATAACACGCCCCCCCCCCCACACACACAGACAGAAGATTCAATGCTATAGTGTGGATGGACGTGAGGGAATGATAGATTTAGAGGGTCCTTGGGCTAGATGAATGTAAGGGACTACGCCGGTGAGACACCGCTAGTTTAAGAGCTCTGTGTAACACTGTGCAATTGCGGTCCTTTCTGCTCTACAGAGGGTCTTGCCATTTTGGTCCAGATGGGTACTTTTTGGGACCATTTTCAAGAGTTTCTAGTGAGAGGCAGTGACAACTATGTTTGGCTTTCCCTTCAGTCTATCCGAATCCCAACCTCTTGCTTTCCATTTAGTGGCTGCTAGGTCTGAGTGACGTTAAGGATGCAGTCATCTTATCCTCATGCCTCATGACCTCCTCCTCTCCTTCACCTCAAAATGCTTTCCATTTTATTTTCGAGGAGAATGTAGTGTCCCTTATTTAAAGTCACAATCTCACATTTAAGATTTGGAAAAGTAGACAAACAAAAGGCCAGTCCAGAGTGAGACCATTCCCTTCCTGCCCTTGGTAGGCATGTGAATGAGATGAAACAGTAGAGTCTTCCTGAGCCCAAACTGCCAAGATGATAGTGCCACTTGGACACTCTATGGTGACGGGTAGATAGTAACATTTCTGTCTTTTTGCATTTCTTCTATAAAAATTAAAAATTTCCTTAAACCATTGAATAGAGAGATAAATATGTGTCTATTTTCATGCCTATATCTATTTATTTTGCCTCTTCCTTCCCCCTAAATTGGCTGGATCCTGGGACATCTGCTGCTGAAACCCACATGCTCCCCACCCATGGTCTTCTGTCTCTGCCTTTAGGGCGTGAACTTGGCAGATCATTCTATTGTCCTCATTGGTCTCCTGCTGTCTAGATCTTTACCTTCATCTAGCTCGAGAACAGTCTAAATCAATCATTCCTCTTGTTTGCCAATGCATGGATGGTTCACAGCCTTTCTGTGCCATACCATACCTATTTCTTCTTCCTAACCCCTTTCTGCTGATTCTTCTCCTCCTCCTCTTCCTCCTTCCCCTCCCCCCTCCCTCCTTCCCCTCTCTCTGTCTCTCTCTTCCCTTCCCTTCTTCCCTTCCCTTCCTTCCCTCCCTCCCTCCCTCCCTCTTTCTTTCTTTCTTTCTTTCTTTCTTTCTTTCTTTCTTTCTTTCTTTCTTTCTTTCTTTCTTTTTCTTTTTTCTCCTTCTTTCCTCCCCTCCTCTTCCTGCTTCTTTGGAGATCTTGCCCTAACAAAAGCTTGGCTCTCTTGGTCATGATGACTGCTTATTAAACACCAATTATGTAAACTTCTTTCTTTTGACATTTTGTGTTCCTTCTTTGTTGGCTTTTCACTGGTTTAGAAAAGGTTTCATTTGTCATACGACAATGGGTGAACGATTCACATTTTGAGGACTTGGGTTTTTAAGAATTGAATACAGGGGGCTGGTGAGATGGCTCAGTGGGTAAGAGCACCCGACTGCTCTTCCGAAGGTCCAGAGTTCAAATCCCAGCAACCACATGGTGGCTCATAACCATCCGTAACAAGATCTGATGCCCTCTTCTGGAGCGTCTGAAGACAGCTACAGTGTATTTACATATAATATATAAATAAATAAATCTTTAAAAAAAAAAAAAAAAAAAAAAAGAATTGAATACAGTGCCTAGTATATTATAAGAGTTTGACATTTATTTGACAGGAAATGGTGTATTTATTATTATTATTATTATTATTAATTTGAGAAAGGATTTTGGATGTAACCCTGATTGCCCTGATACCAGCCGTGTAGATCATACTGTAGACCCTGTTCTTGGACTTCTTGCAATCTCTCTGACATTGTACATTTTCGGGTGGAAGAAGTATAACAAAGCAAAATGAAACAAAAAGCAAAAATACTACCAAGTTTACTTTGTGTTGGCCAACTGCTCCCAGGCATGGGGCCTCTCCTGAAGTATGGTTAATATACCTAGTGAGTATAAATATATATGGTAACAAATATATGAGGTATTCTGGAAAGAAATTTTGGGGTACTATTCAGAGTACTTGTCATTTGATGTATGTGTACTTAATATATTACTATAACAAAATGAAAGAGAGAAAAAGAGGGTGAGGGGAAAATGTACAAAGCAATCAAAATAATTAAAACTAAAATGGCTGACTTGAAGGAGCAAAGAGCTCCTTGGTCAGGAGATAAAATGATTGTGCTGAGAGTTTGGAACACTCAATCCCACATGTGTTGTCTTCATCTACCCTGTCTCCTAAAGGCTCAGAGAACTACATGAAGAGAAAGAGGATTGCAAGAGCCAGAGTGGGTGAAGGGGCCCAAGCAACAGGACTAATGTACATATGTGTTCAGAGACTGTGGCAGCACACAGAGAGCTCTCGCGGATTGAGGCCAGATGGGGTCCCAGCACCGAGAAGAGGGAGCGGAGTGGACACACCGCTCACCAAGAAGTACACACAACTGGTACTCATTGGGGAAAAAAGAAAAGAAAAGAAATGAAATGAAATGAAAAGAAAAGAAAAGAAAAGAAAAGAAAAAAAAGAAAAAAAAAAAGAATCAGTTTCCTCCAGTGGCATCTCACTGGGTAAATTAAGCACACTTCTGGGCAGGCCCGATACGAGGAGTAGTTGGTCAACATAAGGCAAACTCAATGATATTTCTGTAGACGTTTTGTCTTACTTTTAGGCAAGTTTTGTGTTATTATTTTTCTGCTTGTTTATTTTGATTTCTCTTTTTGTGGTTTTATGTGTGTGTGTGTGTGTGTTTCTTGGTTTAGTTTTGTTATTTTGTTTTAAAGAGAGATAGAGAAAACCATAAACTTGGGTGGGTAGGAAATGAGATAGGAAACGATCTGGGAGGACTTGGGGTAGGGAAAAAAATCATGATCAAAATATATTGTGTGAAGATTTTATTTTTCAATTAAAGAAAAACGTTGCCAGCGAGTAAGACAATGCTCATTTTCATGATTCATGAAGAAGATGGGCAACATGAGTCATGTCATTTCACAGAGATCAACATAGACGCTAACCACATGTCGTTGACCATGTCCGTTCATAGGCATGTAGAATGCAGCAAATTCTTCCCTGCTGGGCCTGAGCCCTGAGCCTTGTGATAGGGCTCCTCTGCAATGATCCGCTCCCCCTCAGCTGAGGGTCTTGATGAAGACATGAGGAGCATGTGCCCACCGGCCTGTGGGTCTAACAGACTTTTACTTAGGAAGGGACTCAGTACCAAGCTCTAAGTTAATCCGCTGGTGCCTTGCAGGGAAAGGAAGACCTCAGAGCCTCATCTCTCACTATTGTGCTACTTTCTCAGTTGGCATTCTGCACATTCTGCAACCCATCACCAGAACAGCAGGGATTCATGACACTCTGCAGAAAGGCTCTATTTTCCACTTGTCCCTTCGTTGATGTGACAAAAAAGATTTCATTAAAGCTGTCATTGCTCTGTTAGGTTCTAGGGCTGTTGAACACATAGAAGTTAGAAACTCAACAGGACCAATGAAAGTGAGGGTCTTTGGGGACCTGGAGAGTGCATGCGCCATAGATTAACATTCCTCACTCTTCTGTTTCCTCTTCCTCCTCTTTCTCCTCCTGCCCCTCCTCCTCTACCCCTTCCATGATTTCTCCTCCTCTGGAATTCCATTTGCCTCTGTTTCTCTGGTGCTGGTATTAAGGGTTTATGTTACACAGCACAGCCCCAGATTAAAATTCTTCAAAAACATTTACACAGCTACATGTGCTATTGGGCAGTGTTTCAATATTGACGTTACAGGAAGGGTCTTCTGAATTCCCTTCCCCCCCTTGTCTTACATCAGATCGTTTGGCTTATAGCAGATCTTATTTCTGGTGGGGTACATCTGATCTTTTATGGCACATCTGTTTGTGATTCAGTTAGGTTAGGAAACTGAAATGTGACAATATTAATCTACCGGAACTGTCACTATTACTGGCTACACTACTACCCGGGTACTTTGAAAAAGGCTCTTTTCACGTGGTTACTATTGTTTTATTGTGAGTCTCTTGTGAGAATTGTAGCCTAGTCTGAAGCAGGAAAATAACCTAGAGCAAAAAGTAAATCGGTGCATTTAATTTGGAATTTAATATGGCTGCTGGTTTCCTCTGTGATATGTCCAGAATCTTTATTCCAAGATAATACTGATCACATAATAGTGTTTTATTATTTTGAAGACCACCATCAATGTTTATGGATAATTAATTTAATTCATTCAACTAAGTGATATAAACTTTCTCTACTACAAAATCGTGTCACTTTAACTTATAAGTTGATTTTGCTGGGTGGTGGTGACACATGCCTTTAACTGCAGCACTCTAGAGTCAGAGGCAGGTGGATCCCTGTGAGTTCAAGGCCAGCCTGGTCTACGAAGTGAGTTCTAAGACAATCAAGGGAGGCCACACAGAGAAACCATGTCTCAAAAAAAAAAACAACAAAAAAAAACCAATCAAAAAAATTTAAGAAGAAGAAGAAATTGATTTTTTTTGCTGAACAGGATGGTACATGCCTTTAATGTTGGCATTAAGAAGGCAAAGGAAGATCCCTGAGGGTTTAAGGTCAACCTGATCTGCCTAGGGAGTTAGAGGCCAGCCCGGGGTCCTGGCATGAAGGCCTGTCTCAAACAATGAAACAAACAAAAAACCTGTAATATCTTAAAAAATAAAAATAAACCTTTCTTGAGGAACACTCCTCCATTGCTGGTGGAATTGCAAGCTTGTACAACTCTGGAAATCACTCTGGCAGTTCCTCAGAAAATTGGACATAGTACTACAGGAGGATCCAGCAATACCTCTTCTGGGCATATACCCAGAAGATCTTCCAACTGGTAATAAGGACACATGCTCCACTATGTTCATAGCAGCCTTATTTATAATAGCCAGAAGCTGGAAAGAACCCAGACGTCCCTCAATAGAGGAATGGATACAGAAACTGTGGTACATTTACACAATGGAGTACTACTCAGATATTAAAAACAATGAATTTATGAAATTCCTGGGCAAATGGATGTATCTGGAGGATATCATCCTTAGTGAGGTAACCCAATCACAAAAGAAGTCACTAGATATGCACTCACTGATAAGTAGGTATTAGCCCAGAAACTTAGAATACCCAAGATACATTTTGCAAAACACAAGAAAACCAAGAAGGATGACCATCGTGTGGATACTTCATTCCTCCTTAGAATAAGGAACAAAATACTCATGAAAGGATATAGATACAGAGACAAAATTTAGAGCTAAGATGAAAGGATGGACTATCCAGAGACTACCCCATCCGGGGATCCATCCCATCATCAGCCACCAAACCCAGATACTAATGCACATGCCAGAAAGATTCTACTGAAGGGACCCTGATATAGTGGCCTCTTGTTAGGCTATGCCAGTGCCTGGCAAACACAGAAGTGGATGCTCACAGTCAGCTATTGGAGGGAACACAGGGTCCCCAATGGAGGAGCTAGAGAAAGTACCTAAGGAGCTG
The DNA here is from genome assembly GCF_900095145.1 of Mus pahari. Classification (NCBI taxonomy): domain Eukaryota; kingdom Metazoa; phylum Chordata; class Mammalia; order Rodentia; family Muridae; genus Mus; species Mus pahari. The sequence continues at coordinate 79,095,971 of NC_034602.1, forward strand.
GAGGGGTCTGCAACCCTGTAGGTGGAACAACAATATGAACTAACCAGTACCCCCTGAGCTCGAGTCTCTAGCTGCATATGTAGCAGAAGATGGCCTAATTGGCCATCATTGGGAAGAGAGCCCCCTTGGTCTTGCAAACTTTATATGACCCAGCACAGGGGAAGGCCAGGGCCAAGTAGTGGGAGTGGGTGGGTAGGGGAGCAGGGGCGGGGTGGGGGTACAGGGAACTTTCGGGATAGCATTTGAAATGTAAATAAAGAAAATAATAATAATAAAAATGAAAAAAATAAACCTTTCTTATATTAATATAATTCAATAGAGAACTAAATTACGGTATGAGAAAACTGTTTAGAAAAATTTCTGGATTTCAATAAGGGTCTTGTCAAACAAAGAAACAGAAGTGTGTGCTATTTAATTTCATGTCTTAACATTAATTTTAAAAAGTTCTAACTCAGGATCATATAGGATCATTCTCCTGAAGACGAAAACAGAAAGGTTGAGTGAGGTGTCTTTTGTATGAAATGGAGTGACAGAGAAGAGTGGAGACAGCAGATTTTTACTACCTGACTGGGTTCTTCCACTCAGTCCCTCACTTGTGAAATCTTCCATTTCGGAACACACCATCCATTAAACAGCAGGTGTGTATGTCCAAGGGTTTGTTTAACTTAAAGAGATAACAACATCTTACAAGGTTTCTAAACAAAAATGGCTGGTACAAAGTTCTGTGACCAGTGGCGTGTCAACTGAAGCAATCAGCCCAGGTCCGGTGGGGCTCTCTGTTAAAATGTCACTATGCGTGGGCTTCAGGATTTGCTGAGGGCGGCAACGATAACCTTGACTCTCAGGAGCACGAATGCATTTGTCCCAGACCCACATTCCACGTTTAATCAGCACTGTTTACTTGGAAGTTTAGGTAATGAAATTCCACCTCAGGTTACTCTGGTTCGTAAAGATGGATGCGTTGTCTTGTGTCTGCTTTCCTTGATGCTCCACTAAAACGTTTTTATTCTTAGAGCTTACTTTGATTCCGTGTATTCGACTCGTTGTAACATAGCTTAAAACCGTCGGTCGGGATTGTCAGTGGTCTTTTAAACAGCAGGCGTTGGTTTGTGACTTGATCGCTTAACGTGAGCTTAGGCCTCCTCTTGGCTAATTTCTAAGTTGCTGGAATCGAAAAAGACCTTAGTGTTATCGTGTAAACTAGATGCTTCATCACTAATTAGCTGTCGAAGAATTATGCTTCCAAGAAAGCTTCAAAGACAGTGAGCTGAGGCTGACCACATCGCAGCTCATTCAACATCTGTCTGCTGGGCAAGAACACGCTCGAGAAGCATCTTCAGTCCCCCAGCGATGAGACCTTACGTTTCTTCTATGGATTCTGAAAGACTGATTTGCGTTTCCACTTTATAATGTGCCACCAAATCCCAGTCATTATCATCTCTGATTTCACCCTTTCACATACCATAAGAATAAAATTTGATTTGGCATCTGTGCTCAGCCTAGGCATTTTTGGATATATGGCCAGTAGTTGGCAGATCTTTGTGCTTGTCCACGGACTGTCTAAGTGTGTTTTCTTTCAAAAAAAATTTTTTCACAATATCATGAACACTAGTCATATTCTCTCCCATTAGCCTCTGCTGTCCCTGCTCCCTCCTACTGTATTTTAAATGCTCACCAGGTCAGTGGGAGGCCATGAGACCTTAATCATAAGCAAGCATGTGTTCATTCTGCTTCTACCACTCAAGAATTTTTTTTGTTTGTTTGTTTTTTTGAGACAGGGTTTCTCTGTGTAGCCCTGGCTGTCCTGGAACTCACTTTGTAGACCAGGCTGGCCTCAAACTCAGAAATCTGCCTGCCTCTGCCTCCGGAGTACTGAGATTAAAGGCGTGCACCACCACGTCCGGCTCAAGAATATTTTGATTTTGGAGACATTTCTTCTTTTTGAGCTTTTCTCATCCAGTGCTGTTAAAAGAATTTTGTTCAGCCGGTCATTTTGTGATATGCCATAGGACATCATTACAGTCCTTACCTTATAAGATCTTGAAATAAAAGACTAGCCAATAGCTATTTAATTCAATCATGAATATCACATTTTGAACAAAAATTAATGCTCATATTCAAACATGATTGCTTTTCCCTTTGTGAACTTCAAGGGGAAGCTTTAAACTTATAACATTAAGTCATATCTAACTGTGTGGGTGTTTTGTCTGCATGTGTGTCTGTGCACCATATTCTTGTCCAGTGCTGCAGGGGGGTGGCAGTAGGTATTAGATCCCTGGGACTGAAGTTATGACAGTTATGAGCCAGCACCTAAGTGCTGGGAATCGAACCCATGACCTCTGGAAGACCAGCCAGTGCTCTTAACCACAAAGCTATATATCTAGCCCCTATTAAGTCATGTCTAATTAAGCTCCCCCGCCCATGTATTTGAGATGAAACTCAAAGCCTTCTGTATACTAGGCGTGTGCTTTACCCCTGAGCTATATCTCATCCTCAAACATACATTTAACTAAAGATAGTGTTGAAGAGTAAAACTAAATAAAACCCAACGTGCGTTGGAAAGGTCAAGTGGTGATCACACACCATTTCTCTGTGAACTCAGTAAACTGACCCATAAAATTCTAGGGTAATCTGGTTGTCCATTAAATGTATTTATTTTGTTATAAGGAGAGGAAAAGGAAGACATTTCATTGTTATTCTAGGAGGAACTTTTAAAAAAATTATATTAACTCAACAAACATTGTCACTCATTTAACAAATACTCATTAAATACCTACTGCTTTACTCACTGGGGCAGAGTGAGAATCTATATGAGGAAAGTATTAACCCTGCAGTAAAGACCCTGCAGTCTTGCACAAGGACTATCTGAGTATTAAGAATGAGAAGCTGGGCACATTGAAGACCTTTGACAAGCAGGACAGACATTTAGACTGGAATAATAATGTCCAAGAATTTTAAGTATTTTTGAGATTCATTTTTTTTTCAAACACAATAAGACAATCTTAGCACTCAGCGGCCTTTTTTGGTTATCCTATTTTCCAACGACACAAAGCCAATCAAACTGAATGTGAAGTGTTTGTCTCCTTTCCTGATGTACCTCTGACACGATGTTCAGCCTGACCTCTAGTTCTTGGTTAATATGCAAGGAGGCTGAAACAATCAGTGTTTGCCATAAGGGTGGAGAGGGTGACACAGCAGCATGCATGGTGTGGAGTGCTGACTTTGAAGCCCCATTGCCAAGGTTTATACCCAGCCCCACTACTTGCTAGTCATGACCCTCAAATTAACTACAGCACTTCATCCAGCACTTGAGGCTCCTCTAGGTTAAATGTACGTAATAAAATAATAGTCTCACTTTGATGGTAAGGATCACGTGTGCCTATGCATATAGTGCTTAGAAAAGGTCACAGTATATGCCTTATGGGTATCTCTTTTTTTCTTTTGAGAGTGATGGGTCTTTTCACTCACCATATCCGACTCAGTTCCACTTCTAAGGAACTGAATAGTGTTTAGATGCTAGGGAAAATACTCATAATAGTTTATAGAAATAGAAAGTAGAGAAAAGGCTGGATGAGTCATCAGGCCCAGGATCCTCCTTTGATCAAGGAGAAAATTAAGACCTCAGAAAGTTATTTATATGTGTGTGTAGACCTATATGTATATATGTGTGTGTGTGTGTGTGTGTGTTTGTATACATATATACATATATATGTATATAGTGTTTTTGATCACATATGGAATTGTCATAATGGAACCCATTGTTATGTCTAATTAATGTGCTAACAAAAGCATAGTAAGTAGAAACTTAACTGAAAGTGAGACTCTAAGATGCAGCTTCCACGATGTCAGTAATGACAGGGTGCTACGCAGATCCTTTGTAGGTACTCTGTGTTCCTCTAAGCAGTCCTCCATCATGCTTTGCACACAAACCAAATCACTCAGTGTCT
>NC_034602.1:79100257-79114647 GCF_900095145.1 Mus pahari
ATATATATATATATATATATATATATATATATATATATATATACATATATAGTGTAAAGAGAACTGTTACTTTAAGAAAAATATTAAATACAATCAAATTTTTCTTCTATAAAGATATTGTTATCTCTTAGGCTTTTGTTGTCTTGTGGTTGAGTTCCTTATTCATCTTACTACAACAATTGTACTTTAAGTCACTGTCCTATTTAGTGACATATTTGTGGTGTCAGACGAAGATCTGTCTTAGAGATGAAGACATGTAAAGGCAAAGCAATTGCAGGCAGCTCTAAAGATCTTCCACATAGGCAGATTTATGAGGCATCTTGAGGAGATTGGGATGTGATTTGAGTTATGCCCCATTCTTTCATTCACTGATCAAATATTTGCTGTGCCTTTGCTCCCTGGGAACCTGCCATTTAGCAGCTGTCTTCCACCTCTGATATACCACAGCTTTGATATTTGAGCTTCTGGTTTTTCATAGCCTAAACTACTAACTCCATACTGTGATAGAGTTAAATTGCAAGAGTTAAAAAGACCACTTTCAAAAGGTTTATTGTATATCATTTTGTGTATATTACTCTTTAAGACCATATCTAATAAGATCGTTTTGATTAGTTCTAGCCAATTATATATGATACAGTACCTTGACTTGGCCTTGTTTTCTGGTTATTTGTGTGGTATACGTTTGGCAGCATCAGAGATCGACCCTAAGGCCTTGTACACGAAGGATGAAACTTTTAGTACTTAGCTGCCTTTCCAGCCATGGACATTTTTTTTCAAGAGAATTTTAAGTTCACCACACAACTGGACAAAGATATAGTGATTCCCATATTCCATCTCTTCCCCGTCCCTGTCCTCATGTATTACCCTTTATTCAGCACTGGGGATCAGTTTACGACTTTAGTGATAGTCTCACCCTTGACATTTTTATTCACTATAATTCCCCTGAAATGCACCCCACACTCCCAGACCTGTCCTCTAAACAGAAAACTGCTAGAGTCTAAGTTTCCTATGTTGGGGTTTTTAAATCTGTGGCCCTAGCAGGCCTGCACCTCACGACCGTCCTGCCCTAGTCCCCCAAGTAGTTGCAATTACAGGCTGCACATCACACTCAGCAGAATTCATCTTCGGTACTCTATGTGCTTGGCAGATTTGTGACGTGCACCCACGATAGTGAGGTATGAAGTAGCTCTGCTGTGCTGAGATTCTTCAGTCTTGTCTGTTTATCTCTCTTTTTCCTCCCTCACCCTTGGTAAATGTTGATGGTTTTTTGCCTCTGTGACGTTTGCATTTTCCTGAACATTATGCTGTATGTAACCTTTTCATATTGGCTTCTTAGGATGTAAATATGCATTTATTTTTCCCTCCAAGTCTTTTCAAAGAATGACAACTTATCTGTTTCTAGTGCTGAATAGTATATTCATGACATGAATATATTGTAGTTTCTTTATCTATTAAAAGGCATTTTAAAGCTGCCATGATGGCTCCCACATATAATCTCCGCACTTGAGAGGCAGAGCCAGGAAGATTGCCATGTGTTTGAGCCTCTTACTGCATGAAGTAAGACTTTGTATAAATAAATAAACAGAACTTTAGTTGTCTCCATGCTTGAAATTTAGGAACAAATGTTTTATAATATTTGTACAAGGCTTTTTGCGTACATTAAGCTTCCAACTCTTTTGGATAAACAGCAAGGGTAGAACATATGACAACGTCTTTTAGCCCTGGGTCCTGTGATGTGGAGCATCCTTCCTGGTTGCTTAGTTATCTTCATTGCATTTTTGATGAGGTGTCTGTTAAGATCTGCATCCAGTATTTTATAAGGTTGGTATTTCCTTATTGTTAAATCTTAAGATTCAGCTACATAATCTTTGTTTGCTTATTTTACTGAGAAAGGTCTTAGCATGTAATCCTGATTATCCAGGGGTGTATGTAGATCAGGCTGGCCTCAAGCTGAAGGAGATCTACCCGTCTCTGTCTCTAGAGTGCTGGAATTAAAGCCAGGAATTGCCTGCTGGAATTAAAGGCATGCATCACCATGTCTGCCTGATTACATGGTTTTGGTAGTAATTCTATGTTTTTTTCCTTCAAGTCTGTGGTGTGTTTGTTTATTTTCTTAGAAGTGTCTAAGATCATATAAGTTAATCTTATTGAAATTATTTATTTTATTATAATTTCTTTACAGATTATGTCATGTCTAAAATGCCATCACCAAACCCCAAGCCATTTATATGTTTTTTTCTTATATTGTCCTCTAGGAGTCCTGTGGTTTTGTGTTTCAATTCATGCTTAGGATACACTTAAAGTTAATTTTTTATCAAATTTGTAGTTTTTGTCTAGACTCACTCACTCACTCTTCTTCTTCTTCTTCTTCCTCTTCCACTTCTTCTTCCTCCCCCTCCCCCTCTTCCTCCTCCTCCTTCTTCTTCTTCCTCTTCCACTTCTTTCTCCCCCTCCCTCTCCCTCTCCCTCTCCCCCCTCCTCCTCCTCCTCCTCCCCCTCCTCCTCCTTCTGTATGTGGTTATTCTGTTGTTAATGTGGTGAAAATACTACCTTTTCTCCATTGTGCTGCCTTTAGTCTTTTGTTCAAAGGTCACTGACTGTATTTCTAAGGGTCTGTTTTTAGGCTCTCTGTTCTCTTCCTTTTCCCTACCTGCCTTTTCTTCTGCTAGTGCCTCATAGCACCAGTCACTGTAGCTTTTAGTCAGCCTTAGAGCTGAGTGCTGTCAATTCTCTGACTTTGTTCAACATTGTTTGGCTATTTATTGTGCTTGTGTGTGTGTGTGTGTGAATCTCTTGCCTCTTCCTATATAAACTTTAGAGTCAGCTTGCCAATTGTTGCAAAATGTCTTGGTAAAATATATAGGATTGCTGTTATGACACTATGAACCGTCTTGAAAGGAACTAAACAAGACAATGCCACGTTCTGTGATAGACATGGAATATCTGTATGTCTGCTTAGATTTTTGATTCCTTTAAAAAGTTTTATAACTTCCCTTTTGCAAGTCCTGTAGGAAATTTCTTGGTAAATTCTTATATTGACACACCTAAAATATATCCTTATTTTAGGCCCAGGAAGAATCACAGATGAAGGGGAGGAAAGACTGTAAGAGCCGGAGGACCAGGATGCCTGTTGCTAGACAGTCTCTTCTGAGGTGATGCGGAGTGAGCATGTATAGCATCTCAAAAATACAGTTGCTGAATGAGACTACACAATGACAACAGCACACCATATGAGCTGGAGAAATTCTGCAAGGTCCCACACCTCGATGAAGAGCTACAGGTGTCCAGTGGTTACTGAAAAGTAGAGAATCAGGTTCTTACAGGGATGGAGTCCCACATAGGTTGTTCAGTACCTGGGCACATGTACATATAGGGAATGCTAAACAGACTTAGTAGGTTGTATGCATACACATACACACACACACACACACACACACACACACACACACACACACACGCTCACACACACACACACCAATAATAATTAAAGAAGAATGGGTCATGAATTTGGGAGGGGGCACAGAGAAGAGAGAAGGAGGGAGGGAGGGAGGGAGAACTGTGAGTGACATAGATCCAGTATTCATTTATGAATTTCTCAAAAAGGAAAAATACTATTTTTTGAGACAAAAATATGTAGTCCTTACTATGTAGTCCTGGCTGTCCTGGAACTCACCGTGTAGACCAGACTGGTCTTGAACTCACAGAGAGTGGCCTGCCTCTACCTCTGAAGAGACTTGCCATGATGCCCAGTGAAAAAATTCTTATTACAGATTTGTATTTACAAATATCTTTTTTTTTTTTTGGTAGAGGAAGCTAATGTAAATGGTCTGTCCTTTTAATTTTAAATTCTATTGCCAACTGTCAGTGTATAGGAAAATAATGCATTCTTATATATTAACCTTACATCCTGAAACTGTTCTGTAATTGCTTATAATGTGAGGAGATTTGATTTTTGATTCTTTTGGATTTCCTAAGAAAATTATAATTATAAATATTGTAATTTATTTTGCAATTTGCATGCCACTTTCCTTTTTCTTATTATATTGAACTGGAATTCCAGGACAATAATGAAAGGAACAGCTTAGTTTCTGAAAATAGTCTTTTTTAATATGTAAATTTCATTTTTATTCTGAACCTGTTGGAGTAGGGATATTTCATCTTATTACATGCCTGGTATGTTTTCAATGCTTTTAAATGTAACGAAACAAAGTTACATCTTCAGTTTATAGCTGAGGAGACTGGGAACAAAGAAATGACCTTGTTCAGTGACAAAACCTCATCCATTGTTGAGGAAGGCTGGCCCCTGTCCCCTGAGCACCCCAAGCCTTGATCACTTCTCCATCTGAATACAGAAGTGTGAGACCTAATTCTCCAGATACTGTCATGTTTTAGTGAGTGACTTTTATTGCAATTACCACTGCAGCTTTCCGGAGCTACAAGCTGTCACCCACAGTATAGAGTGACAGGAGTCATTATTGACCCTCTCCGGGTGCAATCTCCCAGCTGATACACAAGTGCTGGACTCAGCAGGTCTCTTTCTCCCAAATCCAGGCTAGTCCTTGGAAGGCATTTGTATGTGTGGACTTTCTGTAACTCATTTGCCCAGAGTATACTTTTCAACGGACATAGTTCGCTCTTTGTCCGTGACTGTTGGGGGTGGTATTTGCTGTCTGCTTGGACTTTGCAAATTTTCTGTGGTAAAGGATTACAGTGCAAATATCAGGTCAGTGGCCTTTGGAGGTAGATAAGCTGTTGCTGAAAACGTCTGAATGAATCCATTCTTTAATTCATCCAGTGATTTCTACTGGAAACTTCTTGTACAAGAAAGGCATTTGCAACTGTTAGAGAGGACTCTAATGTGTAAAGTATTGACTATTTGTGTATAATATCAAAATTAAAAAGTATTCTAAAGGAATGGAGGTACATATTGCTTGTAATTGGCACTTAAGTGTTCCTGTCTTGCATTAAAGGAGTGTGTGTGTGTGTGTGTGTGTGTGTGTGTGTGTGTGTGTTCCTTTCTCTTTTGATTTATAAAATCCTTGAAGAGGTTAACGCCAATATACATAGCCGCATAAAGGCTTAAAACTATTTCTATCTAACAAAAAGCTTGAGAACAGTTTTTTGGACTAACTCTGTGCTCAACTCCAACAATAAGATCTGTTGATCTTATTCTTTGCACAGGATATTTACTTTTTAGGATCAAGTTATATAGGCACAGTCACCAAGATAGATTTCATGTCATGAAAAATACTATGTGTCATCATGTTATTTGCTAATGTGAAGTGACTAGCCAGTAATTGTCAACTAGTTTAATTTAGTGATAATATGCAGGTTTATCTTCTGGCCACTCATAAGACCTACAAGAAAGAGAAGCTCATTAGCTTTCCTGCCTGGATTAATTTGGCTTTTGTTGTTTAGCCAGTAGGTATTAATCAATCAACTATACCTTAGTGAGTTCTCACAATGTTTCAATACAGTTGCCTAGTGAGTACTATATGTGATAGACAAATAAAATAACTAAGAATTTAGGACCTCTACTGTCCTCAAGGGTCTCTCGAGAGAATGAGAGGCACCCTAGTCTGTTTTGCATAGCAAGCTCCTGTCACAGGCATCCAATCTTCCCTGCCTGCCCTCTTCAGTCCGTATTCTTCCAGTTCTTCATCACCTCACGGCTGCTTCTTTTTCTCTGGCTTCCTCTGGCCTTTCCTCCACCCCAATCCCTCTAACTTGTAGTATCTTGTTCCATTGTCAGCATCAGCCCTTTAGTGTGTTTATACGTTTCCTGAGTGCTCACGTGATCTCACTTAAGCCCATGACTTTAAACACTGATTCACCCACAGGGAGGACGTCTCTGAATCCTGGATTGTTATAGTCTTATAACAAGGCCAAGCAAATATTAATTACCTCCCCTCAGTAGGGCTTATCCCACCACCTACCCCACCTTGTCCACCCTTCCCCCCCCACTTAGTTCTACGGGTCAGTACCTCGCCATCACCATGGAGTCCAGTGTTGCTTATGTCTTATATCTAGTTTGTTAGGCACAGATGACAGTTCTATTCCCTAAGTATAGTCAGAACCTGACCATGTGTAACCTTTCCCCTTGCTGGCATCCCTGCCTAGTGTGTTATTGTCTTCTGCCTAGGACTGGGCACAGCCTGCTGACTTCCCAGCTTCCACATAGCCTACTGTGGTCCTCCACATTCAGACAGTGACCTTCCTAAAACTTAGTCCTGGTAACACCAGGATAAGGTTAGACCTCCTTGCTGCAGCCAATAGACCCTATCTTCTGCCCCTCTGGACCTCAGCTCCCTTGTTCTCCCATTGTGCACTCCACCCCACTATGGCTGCCCTGACTTCCTCTTAATCCTCTCCTGGAGCGTCCTCACTTCCTGTGTCTCCGAGGGACCGGCATTGACTTCCTGTTAATCTCACAGTGTCTCCGAGGAGCGACCCAACTGTTCATCCCACTTTCTGTCTCCTCTTGCCTTGTCACCATTCAGACAAGCCTTTGAAACCGAAATAGCAGTCCTTCACATCACAAAAGCTGACTTTTAGTGTCTTCATCTTAGTATTTTAAAGCCACTGTCTCACTTACATATACTCAAGCTCTGGCACATCAAGGAATATGCATGTTTTACTGCATGTTGAATTTCTCATACCTACATAGAGGCTGATACATAGTAGATCTTCAGAAAATATTTGTTGAAACTTCAGGTATCTGGCTTTTTGTAACTTATTTGTAAGAACAAAGGACACGAAGACAATCATCCCTAATGACTTTTCTAATGGAAAATTCTGTTCTCTTAAATATGGATTTGTCTGAATAATGGGAAGCATACAGTGTCAGAATGGCACTCAGTTTCTCAGACCTCAATAAAGCATGTCTCTCTGGTCACTTAACTTAGCTATGCAGAATTTCCTCTTATCCTGTGCAGGTAACCTGTAGGACAGTGTGACCAGCTGGGTAGCACTTTGCTTTGTTACGTATTCAGTTGATATTTCTTTGGAACACTTTTGAAGTAAGATTCTATGCTGGCCCTAGCCTGCATTTTAAAATGACAGTAATGATGCTGTGCAAGTATGGAAAAACCTGAGTTCAAATCCCGGCCCCGGAGATGGGGTAGAAGGAGGGATCACTGGGGCTTACAAGCACTGACAAAGAGCCAGTTTCAATGAGAGTCCCTGTCTCAAGGGAACAAAGTCAACAATGGTAGAGCAGGACGTCTGATATCCTCCTGGGTCTCTGCAACACATCCACATACCTACACACACCTGTGTGCCTATACCACACACCTTAACTACACGTATACACATGTATATACAAGATTTTGTTTTTGTTTTAAAATTCATTTCATGTCAACATTCTCTGACACTGTTCACACTCAGTGTGCATTACTAACTCGTTGAATCTTTGTAGGCCATCTACGAATACTGCCCCTAATAATCAGGAGAGAGACAAGGCGTGGTGATAAGGGTCCTTTACTGGTTTCCACATAGCAAGTGAGTGGTGGAGCTGGTATTTGAAGTGTGAAGTCCTTTCCCAGGTCTGTGCGTGACAAATGAGTGAGAGTTCTCTGGCAGAGTTGACCACAGAGAATGGACATATGCGGGAGGTATAGTGGCCACCACATCATCAGGTGAACGAAAACGGAACGAGCACAGCATCTCTGTGGGGTGCCCTGCTCCCTCTCCAAGCTCCCTCTCTAAGAAGTCTGTCCATCACTGCTGAAAGGAAGCTCCCCCCCCCCAAGCCAACTCCTTGCTTCCCCCCTCCCTGGGCTCAGGCTGTGTTTACCCTCAGACACCCCTCTGCTCTTGCTGTAGACAGCAGTTTTGTATCTGAGCAGCCACCCATCTTCAAACATTCCACAGACGTTTCCCTCAACTTGCTTGCTTTGAAAGGTTATCATCAACACAACCAGAGCGAAAACAAGCTCATATGGAATCTCCTTACATAGCAAGTCTGTGTGGGCTAGACATCCGGGGTCAGAGTTTTGAAAGCGTGTCCTTTCTGTATCTACTAGCAATGGCGATGTGACAAATGAAAGGGATATATTAAACATTTATAGCAAAATATCTGACGGCTATTTTTTTTTGAAAACTACAAAAAAAGCACTTCATGTGCACATATGTATGTATATGTATGGTGGGCTGTCAGAGGACAACCTGAGGAATCAGTTCTCCCCTTCCATCATGTGATCCCAAGGATTGAACTGGGGTTGTTGGGCTTGGCAGCAAGTGCCTTTACCCACAGAGCCACCCCACTTTCTCTATGACTGTTCTGGAAATACTAGCATAATATAGAGTAGTAGATTCCATTTCAAATCTATAATGAGACGACATACTATTTGAAATAGCTGTGGCAACTTTAAAAAAATTAAATAATTCACCACTGACTGACATACAAAAACATAAAAATTGTACTAAAAGTGTAGCACAGTTGTAGAACACAATTGGATAACATCTGATATGTTGATATTAGTATACATTGTATAATTTTAAAATCACATTTATTTATTGGAATTTTTTATGGGTGTGTTTGCGCTGTGAGGACAGGTGCCCACGAAGGCCAAAAGTTTGAATTGTGTTAGAGATGGAGTTATGTGAGCTGCCTCATATGGGTGCTGGGAACCATAATTGGTCCCTCAGCAAGAGCTGTTTATGCTCTTAACTTCTGAACTGTCTCTCCAGCCCAACACATTGTTCATAAACACATAATGTTTATGTTGTTAAAAAATATATCTATCACTTCAAACATTTTTCATTTTATTATGGTGAAAACTTAAAAAAATCCCATTTTCTTTTATCTTTAAAATCTTTCCTAAGCAGGTTGCAGTCGTACATTTTTCTTTATATGTATAAATAATAATAGTAAAAGAAGAAGAGACTGTGACTTTGGAGTGGTCGGGAGGTTGTGGAAGGGTAGGAGAGGAAGTAAAGAAATGGTATAATTATGTTTTAATCGACTGTAAAGGTCTATGTGTGTAGTTCTTTAATGTCAATGTGCTGTGTGATAGCATGGCAGATATCTTGCTTCTATGGAACTTTATTTTTTAACGTACAGCCATTGATGTATTGTACCTGATTCTTGCCGTTCTGCAACTCTCCCCATCTCCTGTAAACACTGTTCTACTCTATGGGATTAACTTTTCCAGAATCCACACACAAGCAGGTCATGGAACATGTATCTGTCTGTACCTGGTTTATTTCCCCTAACAAATAACCCATAGTTCCTCCCAAGGTGTCTCAAAAGACAGGTTTCATTCTTTGGTTGAATAATGTTCCACTGAGTCACAGATACACTAGCACTTCACTTCCTAGGCTGCAGCCAGTGTTTCTCCTCCCCTTCCTCCTCTTCCTCTTCCTCTTCCTCTTCCTCTTCCTCTTCCTCCTCCTCCTCCTCCTCCTCCTCCTCCTCCTCCTCCTCCTCCTCCTCCTCTCCCAACTCCTTCTCTCCCTTCTCTCCTTCCTTGTCCCCTTTCTCTTCCTCTTCCTCCTCTTCCTCCTCTTCCTCTTCCTCCTCCCCTTCCACCTCCTCTTTTTCCTCCTCTTCCTTCTCCTTTTCCTGCACCTTTCCTCCTTTTCCTCCTCCTACTCTTCCTTTTGTTGATTGTATTGTGTCTTCTATCAGCTGCCTGTCTTATTGCTGAGGATTTTACAGAGAAGCCACAAAGCATCTATGTCATTCAGAGACTCTAAGAACAAAGAATAAACACCACCAGACAGAAGGTTCATCTTCATACCACCTGGAAACAAGAAATACATTGCCTGCACTCTGAAATTTTCACCATCAATAACCACAGACTTAACTTTGCCAACACTATAGCTTTGAGAGACTATTGGGGAACAGCCATACTGTTGAATTTTTAGAAGTGAATGCATGGCATCAAGCATGCCAGGCAAGTGTTCTACCACTGATTTACATCCCTGATCCCTAATTTATAATCAGACATGTTCCTTGGTTTTGGATTTAGACATGTTCCTTAATCTATACCATTCTATCTCAACATTGGTTTTTATGAAACAAGACAATAGTGATGTTCTGAAATAAGGTTTCAGGGGGACAAATGCACTATTGTGCATAAATATTGTTAAGAGCCGACACATTCAAGCATTTTACTAATTTTTGTTTAGCACACTGCCACAGTCCCAGGCATCTCTTCCCTCCATGCATAGCCAATGTTCAGTGGGGTTCCTGAGCATCCAGAGGAACATGAAGGCGCTTGAGGTGTTCACACTTGCATTCTTCCAAATGAAAAACTAAGATAACAAATAGTGCAATACCTACAAGTATTAAATACTCACAATTTAATCAGCCATTTATATTGAAAAGCTGTGACTAAAAATTAAAACAGAGCAATAAATTGTGATAAAAACTGCATGGTACTGGTACAGCGACAGACATGTAGATCAATGGAATAGAATTGAAGACCCAGAAACGAACTCACACACCTATAGTCACTTGATCTTTGACAAGGGAGCTAAAACAATCCAGTGGAAAAATGACAGCATTTTCAACAAAAGGTGTTGGCACAACTGGCGGTTATCATGTAGAAGAATGCGAATTGATCCATTCTTATCTCCTTGTACAAAGCTAAAGTCTAAGTGGATCAAAGACCTCCACATAAAACCAGAGACATTGAAATTTATAGAGGAGAAAGTGGGGAAAAGCCTCAAAGATATGGGCCCAGGGGAAAAATTCCTAAACAGAGCAGCAATAGCTTGTGCTGTAAAATCAAGAATTGACAAATGGGACCTCATAAAATTGCAAAGCTTCTGTAAGGCAAAAGACACTGTCAACAAGACAAAAAGGCCACCAACGGATTGGGAAAGGATTTTTACCAATCCTAAATCTGATAGAGAACGAATATCCAATACATAAAAAGAGCTCAAGAAGCTGGACTCCAGAAATTCAAATAACCCCATTAAAAATGGGGTACAGAGCTAAACAAAGAATTCTCAACTGAGGAATGCCGAATAGCTGAGAAACACCTGAAAAAATGTTCATCATCCTTAATCATCAGGGAAATGCAAATCAAAACAACCCTGAGATTCCATCTCACACCAGTCAGAGTGGCTAAGATCAAAAACTCAGGTGACAGCAGATGCTGGCGAGGATGTGGAGAAAGAGGAACACTCCTCCATTGCTGGTGGGATTGCAAGCTTGTACAACCACTTTGGAAATCAGTCTGGTGGTTCCTCAGAAAACTGGACATAGTACTACCAGAGGATCCAGCAATACCTCTTCTGGGCATATACCCAGAAGATGTTCCAACTGGTAATAAGGCCACATGCTCCACTATGTTCATAGCAGCCTTATTTATAATAGCCAGAAGCTGGAAAGAACCCAGATAGATGTTCCACAATAGAGGAATGGATACAGAAAATGTGGTGCGTTTACACAAGGGAGTACTACTCAGTTATTAAAAACAATGAATTTTTGAAATTATTGGGACAATGAATTTATGAAATTCTTGGGCAAATGGATGTATCTGGAGGATATCATCCTTAGTGAGATAACCCAATCACAAAAGAAGTGCTTGTGGACGTTGTACATCGTGGTGCGCACTAGGCTCCGCACCACGATGTACAACGTCCACAAGCAGNNNANGAGTTAAAGAGACAAAGTTTGGAGCTAAGATGAAAGGATGGACTTTCCAGAGACTACCCCACCCGGGGATCCATCCCATCATCAGCCACCAAATGCAGACACTATTGCACATGCCAGAAAGATTTTGCTGAAGGGACCCTGATATAGCGGCCTCTTGTGAGGCTATGCCAGTGCCTGGCAAACACAGAAGTGGATGCTCACAGTCGGCTATTGGATGGAACACAGGGCCCCCAGTGGAGGAGCTAGAGAAAGTACCCAAGGAGCTGAAGGGGTCTGCAACCCTGTAGGTGGAACAACAATATGAACTAACCAGTACCCCAAGAGCTAGTGTCTCTAGCTGCGTATGTAGCAGAAGATGGCCTAGTCAGCCATCATTGGGAAGAGAGGCCCCTTGGTCTTGCAAACTTTATATGCCCCAGTTTAGGGGAATGCCAGGGGCAAGTAGTGGGAGTGGGTGGGTAGGGGAGCAGGGTCTGGGGGAGGGTGTAGGGAACTTTCGGGATAGCATTTGAAATGTAAATAAAGTAAATATCTAATAAAAATAAGATAATTACAAAAAAGAAAACAGAGCAATAGATGTAATCATATAATTGCGACAACACGGGGTTGGGGGTGAGGATTAAGGATGCTTCAGAGGTGGGAAGGTTTACATAGGCTGGGGGTAGTGGTCCTATGAGCACAGATTGTGCTGGTGTGGAGTACCAGCCAGAGTCATCTCTGTGCTGGTGTGGAGTACCAGCCAGAGTCATCTCTGTGCTGGTGTGGGATACCACAACTGTCCTTTAATTTGACTGATGAAGGAGCTACTGCATGCACTTATTTGGTGAGGGGCCACAAACTTATTTCTCTACCACAAATGGTTTCATTTGCAGGTGGCCACGACCATGGGGGAGATATTGCTACTTGAACTTCTGGAGGATCCCCTTTCCTTATAAACCTAAGCAGAATACCAAAGACTGTGTGTGTAAAACGTACTGCTCTGAGAATTATGTTTGGGTGGACAGGCAAAGAAGGCACATTGTAGGCATCAGCATTTGGGTGATGAATGAGACAGGTCACTGGCCTATTTAAAGAGACCTCAGCACGCCTAATGGCCAGAATGTTTTTAGCCTCTTTGGTTGGTCAGGGTGGAAATAGGATAGCTCTGCCAACCTGTTTACCTCTACCCTACCCCTTTAACCATGCAAGTGCTCGTTACATTCTAATGAGAAAAGTGTGTGTGTGTGTGTGTGTGTGTCTGTCTGTCTGTCTGTGTGTCTGTGTGTGTGTATCTGTGTGTAGGGAACATATGATGTGAAATTGCTCATGGCTGTTTGCCACCTCTGCAGCTCTCTCTGTTCATTGGTCAAGTTAAACAGGCAATCGATGAGCGCTCTGAATGGCTCCATGTCCCTAGGCATGTTTAAGACTGATTTTGGGATCCAATGAGCTCAAGACTTGACTTGTGCTTTTGGGAACCCCTTATAGGCAAGATGGAGGACACACAATTGCACAAAACATTAATGAAATAACCCCAGTGATTTTTTTTAAAAGGAAAGACAGAACAAGCATTTTTTGAGCAGCCCACGAGAGACTCCAAAGTTTACTGGCCAAAGTTCATGCCTTAGCCAGTGTTTATACAGCACAGCTAACCTTCTGTCCTAGTGGACAGGACCTATGTGGTGACATTTGGGGACCCATGGAACCACTGCTTCAGGCACATTCCATTGTGAGTCAGAGTTCACGCATATGTAGTCAGAGGTAGAGTAACTGCCATTCTAAGTATCTGTATTTTAGGGGAGGTTAGGTATGGTTTGCAGTCACCAGACCACTACATTTGCCAGAAAGTGAAGAAGTGGAAATTGATATGGTTATATATAAGAGCTAAGGCACATGGGAATTAGAGGCTGGATTTCTAGTGGAGGATTGGAACACATCCGGTGGGGTGTCCAAGGCAGCTGCTTGAGGGTGTAACTGGCAGAGGGGAACCCAGGGGTTCTGATGAGTCCAGTGAGGAGCTAGTGAGGGAGCAGAATAGCACAGAGCTATTCTTTATGTGTTCTCTTCCTGTTTGTTGCTTGTGATAACACGGTCTTGATTTTCTCCCATGATCCTGGTCACGTGCTCTTGAATCTTTCATCTTTCTTAAGATTCCATTGTGGCTTTCTTCTTCATGTATACTTTTACTTTTTTCTCCTCAGGATAATTTAATTTTTATTTTTGAAAAAATAATCTTACTATATAACTAGGTTGCCTTAGAACTTGTAACCCTTCTGCTTCAGACCCCTGGATGTTGTAATTACAGATGTGTGCCACCACACTGGGCAATTTCTACCTTCTTCATGATGCTTCATGGTGTTCCTAGGTTAGGCCTTGCTCTATTTAATATATAACCATCTAAAAGATATCTGCTTTTAGAAGACTCAAATATGCCTGAAACTGAGCATGTGCAGATCCCACCTTGCTACATCACTCTGGTCTTTGGCCAGTGCTTTTCAACCACTGAGTGATAGGATATACTGAAGCCCTTTCAGAACCCAGAAGATTCTCAAGGCTGTTTGGATAGGGAATTCCACAGTCAGGGTTCCTGAGCTGTTGTCTAGCAGAGAAGGAAGACAGACCGAGTGGACACATGTAATTGGTTTTATTGACATCAGGGGAACAATATAGCTGAAAGACAGAGGAGATTTTCTGACGTGTTGTAGAGAAAGAGGTTTTCTTGTTAGGTCAAAGGCCAATACTATTCATTCTCTCTCTCTCTCTCTCTCTCTCTCTCTCTCTCTCTCTCTCTCTCTCTCTC
>NC_034602.1:79116322-79125140 GCF_900095145.1 Mus pahari
GAGTGCTGGGATTAAAGGTGTGCGCCACCACGCCTGGCCAAAAAAGGAATTTTTAATCTATCTTAATGTTATAAAAAGTCAATTTGAACAATTTGGTACTTATGTACCCAATAACATTTAACAATTATTTTAAAACATTTGCTTATAGAGCTTCCTACAGATGAATCTATCTCTGTATACTCTTAAAAAAAGGAAGAAAGACCACAGACACTCATTTATTATATATGCATAAGATTTACAAGTGAGTTGACATCAGGTACTCCATTTCTCATTGTAATACCATTCATAGTTGCTTGCAAAACTAATTGGAATTCTAGGACTTAAATATTTTAAGTTTTAGCTGGGTGATTGGTTGGAAAATTTTAGGTAAGTACTAGAACCAGGGGATTATAAAACAGTAAATTCTAAAGTTTTAGAAGTGATAATAATCAAATATTACCCTTTAATGAAAATATTCTGAAGCTGAGCTACAAAAAATTCAACGTAGGATAATTTTAGCTATAACAATGTAGTGTATTGTCTATTTTCTTTTGAGATACAGTTTTTCTGTCTAGCTTTGGCTGTCTTGGACCTTGTTCTGTAGACCAGGTTGGTCTTGAACTCAGAGATCTGTCTACCCCTGCCTTGCAAGTGCTAGGATTAAAGGCATGCGCTACCACTGCCTGACTACAATTTATGTTTGTTTGTTTGTTTGTTTGTTTTTTGGTTTTTTGAGACAGGGTTTCTCTGTATAGCACTGGCTGTCCTGGAACTCACTTTGTAGACCAGGCTGGCCTCGAACTCAGAAATCTGCCTGCCTCTGCCTCCTGAGTGCTAGGCTTAAAGGCGTGCGCCACCACGCCCGGCTTTAGGGATAATTTTATTCCAGTTTATTTACATGGCATGGAGACAATAACAGATCTGCAGGTCCAAGGCAGTGGCAAGAAACTGAGCTGAATTAAGCTTCAGTCAGCAACGAAGAAACTGAGAGATAATGGGAAGTTTGAGTGGTACACACATAAATTCCAGAGGCTCGATCTAGCAAGAAGGAAGGACAGAAAAGTCCATTTTTGTCATTGGAACTATGGTAAAAGAGGCTGAACAGATCAAACCAACCGGAAGTAGTGATTTTGTGTGCATTTATTTACTATATACTCGACAATGCTTTAATGAAAGAAGTGCGGTTTAAACGGACACAAACCCATTGTATAAAATAACCGTTTTCAAAAGGCGTTCTCTCTCAATTTTCTCTTCCCTTTTCCTCCCCGTTTTTAAATCATTGTTTACAGCAGGATCTCATGTAGCCCAGGCTGGCCAAGTGTCAAGATTATAGGCCTGCACCACCGAATCTAGCATGTCAAAATATGACTCCACAGGTACAGAATATCTTGTGATAAAGAAGATAATATCTACCAGCAAAGGTGCTTGTGTGGAGTTGAATAGCAAAATAAAGGGGGTTTAGGGACGTGTTAGCCTAGGCTGCCTCTACCCAGCATGCCCATCCTTGGGTGACTGCTCAGTCTGACTAGTACTGTACTCTACTATAAATGCAGTGCTCTGATTGGTAAC
The DNA here is from genome assembly GCF_900095145.1 of Mus pahari. Taxonomy (NCBI): domain Eukaryota; kingdom Metazoa; phylum Chordata; class Mammalia; order Rodentia; family Muridae; genus Mus; species Mus pahari. Next base: position 79,117,871 of record NC_034602.1, read on the forward strand.
CTTGAAATGTAGCCCCTGTCCACCTAAACATATTTCTTTTTTTTCTTTAAAATTTTTCTGGTAACATTAATAATGTCAAAATTACCCCAATAACTGGGTAATGATGCCCTTTAAAGTCATGGAGTGCTTGGCTTGGTAGAAACCCCCATACTTTGACCATTCTCGAGTACACAGCCAGGTTAAGCCACAGTCATTGAGGATACCAGGTTATTCTCTAAACTACAACTCCATGATGAATACTCTTTGGCAATCTCATTTTATTTTATTTTATTTTATTTTATTTTCTGGCCAAAAGTTAAATATTCTTGTGTCATTGTCATTGGTGAATTAAGCACTTCCATCACCTTAACTATTCCTATGACATCAAAATGAGGAAAACTCAGCCTTAGTGATTTGCTACAGCACTTCCTGTGTCTCTCACAGCTCCTGTCTCCTCCCACCCAGCCCTTCCTCTGCTCATATTTCCAATCTTAGTAGAAATCATGAAAATGTGTTGAAGTGTAACCACAGAGAAACAACGAGGGGAGAGGAACCCGAGGGACAGAGCCGCAGCAGCTAGAAGGCAGATGAGATGCTGGCAGGACCCTGACACTTGTTAGCCAGGCTACACTGGAGATTGGATGTGCTGTCTTCATCCTTAACTACATATGGAGACATTACTGTCTTATAAAAGGAAGGAATTGGCAATGTCAGGACAGACGAGACAGCCTGCATTATCGTTTTAACATAACTGCTGTTATTTTTACTCCCATAAGAGAGTTCTTTTAAAAGGGATCTTTGGGAGACCCAAACCAGAGAAGTGTGGTCGGCATTTGAGCTTCACCATGGCCATGACAAGTCTTGTTTCCAGGGGTGCTAGCTCCAAAGAACCCTGATGTCCCCTGATGGGTGGCTCTCCCCTTCCTGAAGTCAGAGGCTACTCTGAAACAAATAGATATAAAAGGAGGTTGCAAAACAGGCCAACTCCCAGTTTTCTTTTTTAAGAAAAATTTGTATCTAGTTGAGAAAACGGTTTATAAACTATTGTGATATAGTGAAGGACTTAGTTGTTACATGAAAACTGGTGCTCCTAGCTACTTCGATTTTCCCTGAGGCACAGTCAAACTTGTATGGGTGGAGAACACTGTAGTAATTATCTTTTGAGGTCTCTGCACACTGTTTTTTAAGATGATCTAGCATAAGAATAAAAAATCTTTCATAGTTTTATCTCTAAGTCTCTGTTTTCAGTAGGAGAGAGGAGGCATGTGAGAGGGTACTAGGTGGTGACACACACACACATACACAAATATACACACATTATGGTGACATACACATACACACATACGTACGCATACACACATACACATATATACACATATGTACATATACACACCTGCACACATGCACACACCTACACATACATACACAAACACACCTACACATATACACATGTATATTTAACATGATCAAAGAATAATATTTAAAACTATTTAAATCTCAGCATTTATCCTATTAGATAACTCTGCTCTGTTGCATCTGGTTAACAGACATATGCAGCAAATTAAAGAGACTGAAGTATAGCAGTAAAATTTTGGCTTTACAGGTACAGATAAACATCAAATCAGGAAAGGCGATATCCTTCATGTTGTGTACGCTGATATATAAATAGCTTTACATCAAGTCAGCACAGCTTTTCATACTGCTAGGTACCTACCATACACAAGCATTCTAGTCAAGCCTCGAAGTTCTGGATGAAAAATTAGAGCATTCACTAGTATACTTATTACTTAGCTAACTCAAAGACACAGCATTATCTGTGCATAATGATTCATTGAGGTTAGTCAAGCAAAAACACAGTGGAAGTTCATTTCACAAAGCATCAAGTATTGCACAGACATGAAATACAAATGTTCAGAGCACTTCGTACCAAAAGTGCTCACAACCCCAAACACTAATTTGAACATTTATTCTTTTAAAACTATCAAACACAGCTTCAAAATGTGTGGATACCCTTTAGCAATATCAGGAAAACACACACTGAAATAGGGGAAAGCCCAAAGCATGCCTACTAAGGTAAGAAGCATGACAAAAGTGGCCACGACCTTCACTCATACTCAGTATAGCGCTTGAAATCTCAGCCAAAGCCATAAAACAACAACAATAACAACAACAACAACGAAAAGGGGGGAGGACATGGAGATGAAAAGATGCTAAACTGTCCCTGTGTGGGGATGTGATCCTAGATATAGAAGACCCTGAAGACTACATTTGAAACTTTCAGCAAGGATCTGAATAGATAATTAATCTACCACTACCAGTAGTCTGCCTGTGTACAAATAACATGCAAATGAAACCAGGAGAACAACTCCATTCTCAGTTGCTTTAAAAATTACCTTGGAATAATAAATCTAACCAGAGAGATGAGATACTGTTACAAAGAAAATTTTAAAAGAGTGAAAAAAAAAAAGACACTAGAAGAAGAAAGCCCTTCCCTGGTGCTTATGAGTTGGAAGAATTAATATTGTGAAAATTTCTATACTACCAAAAGCAATGATATAATCCTCATCAGAACTCCAATATCATTCTTCACAGAAACACATAAACAATCTTAAGATTCGTATGGAAGCACAAAGACTCTTGGGAGTAAATTTCATATTGGATAAATTGAATAGTGCTGTAAGTATTTTCACAACTGATTTAAAGTTATACTACTGAGCCATAGTAAAATTAAACAAATGACCCCCTTCCCAAACTCCCAGCCTAGTGCCAGAATAAAATCAGAATCAATAAATCAAAATAAAGTCAATACAACAGAGTTGAAGACCTAGTTGTAAACCCTTACAGACACAGCCATTTGGTTTTTGACTATATATATATATATATATATATATATATATATATATAGTCATGCATGCTGGCGAAATTTCTTCAACAAATGGTGTTGGGAAAACTAGATATTAACTTGCAAAAGAATGAACTAGATTCTTTTCTCTAAAAGAACCAACTACACACGGATCAAAGATCTTCCTATAAAGCCTGAATGGCAGCCATGAAGGAAACGGTGCATGCTGGTGTGGATGTGGACACCAGGGAGTCCTCATACACTGCCAGAGCGAGTATGAAGTGGTCTGACCTCCATGAAACCGAGACCAGAGACTCCAAATCAACACCACAGAGATCCATGCATGTCGGTATTACTGCGGCACCGTTCACATTAGCTGAGTGTCCAGACTGGCTTCAGTGTCCATCAGCAGAGGAGAGGGAGAAGGAAATGAGGGAAACTCACACAGTGGATATTTTTCATCTCTAAAGAACAAAACTATGTCCTCATTAATATCTTGACTACAACTGGAAGTGATCATATTAAGTAAATTAAGTCAGCCTCACAAAGACAAATATCCTGTGTTTTCTCTCATTTGTGGTTCCTAGGTTTGGGGGCAGATATATAAAATCATGCATGTATATACAACCGGGAAGCAGAAGTAAAATATATAAAATGTTGTATGCATATATGATCCGGAAGCAGAAATAAAGTGGTCTCAAGGAATAAAGGAGATTAATGGGAGAGATAATAAAAGGGAAGTGGTATATTAGGAATAAACTCACAGTTTACTATGTACTGATACAAAGATGCCCTTATACAAGTCAGAACAATGTATAGTGAAAATGTGTCAAGAAACACACACACAAACACACACACACCAACAGCTCCATTAGCCATTATTTTTTTTACTTTCATATACATGTACTTGGTTTCAGAAGACATTTTCTCACTGGTCCTGTCCTTGGAGACCGGCCTCTGTACACTCATTTGCAACTATGTCTACATTCCAGCATTTCCCTTGTTGTCTTTCTGAGATAGAATCCCTGTCACCTTCTAGCCCAGGTTGGCCGTAAGTCTGTGATACCACATCTTGCCTCATTAGTGCTGGGATTACAGGGATGTCGCAGGCACGGTACAGTAATCTTCTCAGGTGGCAAAGCTCGGCTTCCTATGCCAGCATAAAATGTTCCTTCCTCATGCCCACTCTTCACACTCTTGTGTCCCTATCAAGCTTCTCACTCAGAAGTCCCCGACTCACTTTTTTGGAGTTTCTGCATATAGGTGATGCGCAGTGTTCTTATCTCCAAATGATGCTGGGCTCTCTACCTCCTCAGCATCCCAGATAGAATAGCCAGTGTCTTCATTTAACTGATTAAATCTAACCACGGCAAATCATGTTACTCATTTCGTCCATGTTAAAAACAAACAAACAAACAAACAAACAACTTTGCATTTGGCCAGAATCAAGGGGGTGGTAGAGTTTGGTATTACATTATTCAATTCATCCAGATTTTTTCCTTTGATTGCTCTAGTTCTGGCAGGCCCACGACCCATTCTATGCATCCCTTTTACAAATGTTTAAGTCTCTTCCCAACAGGTGAATTGTAAGCCACCTGTTCAAGCCCCTTTCACATTAATACTGTTCATTCTGCTTGTTAATATCATTATCTTAAAACAATTTCTGCTGTATATAGTATCAATATACCATTGTTAAATGTGTCTGTCACCATAAGGCACAGCCTGAAGGACACCCTTCCCAGAGTCTCAACACTTAAGGGGCTAAAGTCATAACCCCGTGGTAGACCACTTGCCTGGCATGGCATGAGGCCCTTGGTTTGATACCCAGACCTACACAGAAATGAAGACTCTGAGCAGTTGATGCTTACATTTGGGCTGTTTTGAAAGCGTCTTTGAGGCACCAGGTGTTTAGGAATAGACTGTTTATGAGGATCAATGTTCTAACCCAGACCCATCAATTGTGAACTCAGATCTTTCCACCACTGGTTTTCTATGAACCTGATTGGAAAGATTGAGCAATCTAAGAGCCAGGCGTTTCTGGATTCATCATCTGAGTTGGTTGTTATTTGAATATCTTTCATGGCATTACTTCTATCAGCTGGCCAACTGCTGGCCCACTGAAAAACATACTTAGTACTGAACTGTGTAAGTTTTTGTGATATAAACTCTTATCTACAAGGAAACCTCTAGCACAATCGTTATTCTCAATACTTTAAGTGGATATAGTTTGGAAGCATGGAAGGCTTACATATGGGGATGACAAAGAACAATTAATGTTTGAATTACAATGTTTATTTGCATGAGAAAACTTTGAACATTTTTGACTTTTGTTGAGAAATATATTTCCATATCTAATGAGAAATTAAATTGCTTATTATGTTTCAGTTGTTGAGTTTGATGCTTAGTGGTCTTCCACTTCTCATTTTTTATAAAGCATTTCTGGCCCCTCAGCTTAGGAGAGATCTGCATATGCCCACCGAACAACAGCAAAAATGTGGAGAAAAGACTTTGTGTCCCCATTTTTCTTCAAAATTAAACCAAATTTTCTATATTTTAGAGTGGATAAAGGTTAAGTCACTATTTCTAGAAAAATCTGTGATAAATTCTGATGACATTATTAGACACAGCTCTTTATTTTTCTGGACTGATTTTACTTTTAAGAGGAGATGCAGAAGTACTGTAGGATCATGTGGAAAGAAGCATGCAGGCTAGACCAAGGTTGTCAGATGGCCAGGACGGCTTGAAAGAAGTTAGACATGTTCCAGAAATAGGAAGGAGTGAGAGCACTGGGAAAACCATCCTATCAAAACAAATGCAAAAGAAATAAGAAAAACAAAACAAAAGGAAACCACAAACAGGTAATAGTACAAGGGGAAAAGAAGGAATTGAAGAAATTGAAGCTCGGGTTTAATTTCCTAGTCACATTTGTATTCAGCAGGAGTGTATGTGTGAGTGTGTGTGTGTGAGTATTAGTGTGTGTGTGTGTGTGTGAGTGTGTGTGTGTGAGTGTTAGTGTGTGTGTGCGCGTGTGTGTGTTAGTGTGCGTGTATGTGTGTGTGAGTGTGTGTGTGAGTGTTAGTGTGTGTGTGAGTGTGTGTGTGTGTGTGCATATGTGTTGTTGTTCCCTTCTAGAGGATGAACACAGGGTCAGACTTTCCAAACAACAAATTACCTCACTACTCTTCATTTTTAAAGTCCTCCCACAAGTATGAGAAAACATGCAAAGATCACTTGAGCTATTTTCTATTTATTCAGAAACTAAACCCTGAGTTTAACTTTTGCATCTATGCTCCTGCCAAACTCTTCTGACGACTGACTAACCATCGAGTTTAAAAGCTTGAAAAACAGGATGTTTAGAAGTAACTAATAATTATGTGGCTTCACTCCTCTCAGTATAGAGTCTCCATATAGGACAAGTGCCAGGAGTTTCAGAAGGAAGAGTGTAAATTCCTACTCACCAGATGCAACTGCTCAAGTGTTTCTTTTCAGTTGAGATGATCTGTAAGCATGGAGACTGTGTCAAGAATTAAGCACTTTAATTCTCGGCTGCTAAAGATTAATTAGAATATGCCCATGTAAGGCATTGAGTTAGTACTGCTAAGGAGAGGTTCAGTTGTTATTAATTTATGTCTTAAAACTATTGGAGCTTCATCAGCCACTAAAACAGCTCAAGCCCCTACTTCATTATGATGCCTTTCTCTTCAGGCTTTGGTATTTATGGTTATCCTACAGTCTAAATGCAAAATGGCTGCATAGATGATTTTTTTTTTTTACTTAATTGTCAAACAAAAGTATATATACATAGTAAATGTGTGAGTGCTAAAAGCCCGAGTTAATAACACAATATTATACGTAAATACAATATTACATATAACTATATAATCCTTGTGAGTTAATAATACAAATACATTCAACGACTTAAGCATTACACACTTGTTTATGTTTATCCAGACCCACACGAGGGCAGGACTAGGCATGACTACTGTCTTCAAACAAATAGTGACTACTCTTTCTAGGAAGTTTAAAGAGGAATTTATCCAAGAAAGAATTATCTCTTCTGTTTAGTTTCTTTTTTTCTTTTCCAGGATGGGGTTTTGGCTTAATTCTGCCACCCACCCCCACCCTCAGTAGAAGTTACTCCATGGGCAGACTTTATTTATCTATTTATTTATTTTACATTTCGTTCATCTGTGTCTTCAGAGGCTAGTCTGTTATTCCATTTCAGGACTCTTTTTGAGTCATAAAACAAGCAAGGAAACACTTTTCCCTTCTCCTTCATTTTGCCTTGACTCCTGTGGTTGATTATAGAATTTGTACACCTTTCTGAAGATGAGCACACAAAATGAGGTCATAGAACATAGATTTCTTTCATTTTATAACCAGATATAAAGAAGAATGCTTCTTCTTCTTCTTCCTCTTCTTCTTCTTCTTCCTCCTCCTCCTCCTCCT
>NC_034602.1:79125530-79130090 GCF_900095145.1 Mus pahari
TCTTCTTCTTCTTCTTCTTCTTCTTCTTCTTCTTCTTCTTCTTCTTCTTCTTCTTCTTCTTCTTCTTCTTCTTCTCCTCCTCCTCCTCCTTCTTGTTACTGAGTAGTCCCTGTATATATAGGAACCATGGGGGTGATTTGGATGTAGTCTTGACTGACTCATAAGTGAGATAACTAATCTGCTACTAATTATTATCCTGTGGTGTTAGAGAAAGTCTGTTACAATGGCAAAGATCATCATCACTGTTGTTGGAATGCCTGTTCTAGTGTCTCCTCTAAAAATACCTGAGAAAGAGGTTCCTGTTAGATGAAAATATTCTACTCCAGACCCGTTTCACACATAGCCTGAGCATGGAGTGGGGACACAAGACTTCTGAAAGTCCTCTGCACTTATTTTTATTACTCTGGCTTCGAGCTTCTCAGTTCACATTTGAGACACTGTGCACTTTATAGAAGATTCTAACTTTAAAAAGAAGAGAAAGACTTGGAAGCCCTTACAATGAGACCCACCCCTCCCTCATGCACATTCTTCATCACCTGTACATAAAAGCATATTTGGGATGAACAACCTATGTAATTCAGTTCTTAGCTTTTAAAATATGGCATGCTTCCATGCAAAGGCCCAAACTGAAATGCTCAAAAGGGAGACAACTAGATTAAGCTCTTATGTAAAATTTGCTGTTTTACATAACTTTAATGAATTGACAAAGTCTTGTGCATGGGGGTGGGGTGGGGTTAGGGGGAAACAGCTCCAGATGGCAAACATACACAAGGGATTTAGTCAAACAACTTTTTGGCAAGGATGGTATGGTTTTGTAATGGGGTAGGGACCAATGAAATGCGAGGTAAATATGGTTAATGATCTACAGTTATTGGTTAAAGAAGTATATTAGAGCGAGTCTCTCTGCACACAGATCACCTTTCCTATCAACCCCACTAGCCTCTGGCAAGATGAAGTGGGTAACCTTTCTCCTCCTCCTCTTCATCTCCGGCTCTGCTTTTTCCAGGGGTGTGTTTCGCCGAGAAGCACGTAAGAGTTTTATGTTTTTTCATCTCTGCTTTTATTTTTCTAGTAATGGAAGCCTGGTATTTTTAAATAGTTAAATTTTCCTTTAGCACTGATTTCTAGATGATGATGATGATGATGATGATGATGATGATGATGATGATGATTGTTCTTATTTGCATCTGAGAACCCTTTTGTGGTTATATTATTAATATATTTTAGGTATCTTTGATGACAATTATGGGGGATTTTGAAAGCTTAGTTTTAAATTTCTTTTAATTAAAAAAAAATGCTAGGCAGAACGACTCAAATTACATTGGATACAGCTGAATTCATTACAGTCTCAAAGGGGTTGCCTGCTCGATCATGCTATACTAAAAACTAAAAGTGTGTGTTACTAATTTTATAAATGGAGTTTCCATTTATATTTACCTTTATTTCTTATTTACCACTGTCTTAGTAGATATTTACAAACATGACAGAAGTACTAAATCTTGGGTTTAAATGAAAAGTTATAAACACTTAATGGGTTTTAAAATAATAATTTTGGCGAAAGAATATAACTTTGAATGTAGCAGAAAGGAATCATTGCCACCTTCAGATTTTCCTGTAACGATCGGGAACTGGCATCTTCGGGGAATAGCTTAGGTCAGTGAAGAGAAGAACAAAAAGCAGCATATTACAATTAGTTGTCGTCATCAATCTTTAAATACATTGTGTGGTTTTTCTCTCCCTGTTTCCACAGACAAGAGTGAGATTGCCCATCGGTATAATGATTTGGGAGAACAACATTTCAAAGGCCTGTAAGTCAAAATGCTGAAAGCCCACTTAACATTTTTGGTAGTATTAGTTCAAGTTCTAAAACACCTTTTCCCGCCTTGAGTGTGCAAATTGTAGAATAGTGCTGTCCAGCAGAAATGTGTGCATGATGGAAAGACTGTGGATCTGTGCTGAGCAACGTGGCAGCCAGAGGTCACAAGGCTATCAAGCACTTTGCGCATGGCAAGTGTAACTGAGGAGCACACATTCAAATAATAGTTAATTTTAATTGAATGTATCTAACCATGTGTGGCTAATAGCTCCTTTCCTGGAGGGAGAGTCTGAAGCCCACATCTAACTTGTTAAGTATTTTTGATTTCTGGAAAGGTCTATGAACTATAGTTTTGGGGGCAGCAATAAGATCTCACGGTATCTTGAGAACATTATCTTGCCTCTTTGTAGTACTGGAACCTTACATATGTGAAGTAAGTGGTCTATACTTAAGTCACATCTCCAACCTTAATAATGTTTTAATGTAGTAAAAAATGAGTAATTTAGTTTTAGAAGGTCAATAGTATCATGTATTCCAAATAACAGAGGTATATGGGTCAGAAAAGAAACAATTCAACTTATATGATATCTAGCCTTGACAATGAATAAATGTAGAGAGTAGTTTGCCTGTTTGCCTCATGTTCATAAATCTATTGACACATATGTGCATCTGCACTTCAGCATAGAAATCCATATTCTTTTGACTTGGAAAGGCAGGTGTTCCTGGCTATGCCTCAGAGAATAGCTAACAGGAAGAGGCTTTCTAGATAGTTGTACGAAAGATATACAAACTCTCGCAGGTATACACAGACTCGATTTGCGGGTTGGGAGAGCCACCTGCCTCATACTGAAGTTCTTGTGTCTGCTTTTCAGAGTCCTGATTGCCTTTTCCCAGTATCTCCAGAAATGCCCCTATGATGATCATGCCAAATTAGTGCAGGAAGTAACAGACTTTGCAAAGACGTGTGTTGCGGATGAGTCTGCCGCCAACTGTGACAAATCCCTTGTGAGTACCTTCTGATTTTGTGGATCTACTTTCCTGCTTTCTGGAACTCTGTTTCAAAGTCGATCACGACTCCCACACTTAAGGCCCCAGGGAACACTGTGGCAGAGGGCAGCAGAGAGATTGAGAAAGCCAGGGCGATGGGAATTTTGCTGTGGGACCACATTTCCTAGTAACTGCAGAAGCTACACTCAAAAAGTCTCACCACATGACTGCCCAAATGGGAGCGTGACAGTGACGGTGACAGTAGACATGCCGAAGTGGATGAGGGAAAGACCACAAGAACTAAACCCTGTACAAAGAACTGTAGGCAACTAAGGAATGCAGAGAGTAGAAGCTGCCTTGAAAGGGCACACCAACTGCCTCTCCAATACCAATGGTCATCCCTGGAACATACATACGAATAACATGCAGACTAAGCAGGCTACATTTAGGAATATACATGTCTTTACATAAATGTATATGCATGTAACAACAATGAATGAAAACTGAGGTCATGGATCTGAAAGAGAGCAAGGGGGCTTACATGAGAGGGTTTGGAGGGAGGCATGTATTATTCCTTAGTTTTTACAGGGAACATAGTAAAAACTTAGGCTTCTCCCAAAGGAGCAGAGCCCATGGGAGCTGTGTGAAGGTTCCCCAGCTTGATTTTACCTGCTCCTCAAATTCTCTTGATTTGTTTTCATTATAATGACTTTACTCCTAGCTTTCAGTGTCAGATAGAAAACATGGAAAGTGACATTCCTCAAGGCCATTAGCTCTTTGCTTTTCTGTTTCATCCATCATATACAATATTTTATGACACTTGACTATCATGAAAATTACACAGAAATATGCAAGTCCAAGGAAAGTAAGTGGTGGGGGATTTCTACATGATCTCCGTTTGCCTCACAGTTTAAAATCATAAGTTACTTCATTAACACTTTTTTTATATACTTAAATTTATTTTAAGTGGTAAAAATAATACATAGCTTAAGGTGTTATCAATATACATATCACCTATGCACATACATACAAGGTACATGTTTTCTTCACCAAATTTTATCAGCACATTTGGTTTCGATGGCTGCTCTTTGTCTATGAAGAAAGTTGGGGTACCGGCAAGAATTTGACTTTTCTCTCTTCCGCCTAGCACACTCTCTTTGGAGACAAGTTGTGTGCCATTCCAAGTCTCCGTGAAAACTATGGTGAACTGGCTGACTGCTGTGCAAAACAAGAGCCTGAAAGAAACGAATGTTTCCTTCAACACAAAGATGACAACCCCAGCCTGCCACCATTTGAAAGGCCAGAGGCTGAGGCCATGTGCACCTCCTTTAAGGAAAACCCAACCACCTTTATGGGACAGTGAGTACCTAGACATCTATGCTTTATGCTAAAACTGGGCAATAGTTCCATTAGTAGCACATCATGTGTGAACATTCTCAAACACACACACACACACACACACACACACACACATACACACACACACACACACACACCTACATATCTCTCTTTTCTCACTTAACAACAGACAAAGTCCATCACTCATGGGTGACCACACTGAGTGAAACTGGTCAATTACACATCCCATGTGTATCCAAGGGTGTGGGTTGTTGATTCTAATCATTTCTGTAGTATTGTTCTGTGGGGAATAACTGCCTGCTCTCCTCTTCTTCCTCTTCCTCTTCCTCTTCCTCTTCCTCTTCCTCTTCCTCTTCCTCTTCCTCTTCCTCTTCCTCTTCCTCTTCCTCTTCCTCTTC
>NC_034602.1:79130140-79140271 GCF_900095145.1 Mus pahari
CTTCTTCTTCTTCTTCTTCTTCTTCTTCTTCTTCTTCTTCTTCTTCTTCTTCTTCTTCTTCTTCTTCTTCTTCTTCTTCTTCTTCTTCTTCTTCTCCATAACTCAGCTATTTGCATGAAGTTGCCAGAAGACATCCTTATTTCTATGCCCCAGAACTCCTTTACTATGCTGAGAAGTACAACGAGATTCTGACCCAGTGCTGTGCAGAGGCTGACAAAGAAAGCTGCCTGACCCCAAAGGTAATCCCTGGAAAGACGCAGAACATCTAAGACTTTCATCATCTTATGGCTAGGTTCGGGAGACTTGACTTTCTGAATGAAACGTCTCTTAAGTTACCAATGGATTTTCGTTTTTATACCTTTCTTCCTTCTCAAATTTAGTAGTGGTCTGCGAGAGGGAATTCTTGTACATGTGTTTCTTGTCTTCTCATTCTTCATGGTAATGTTGTCTACAGTAGAACACTCTGTCAAACTCTACAGAAATGGCTAGGTTTTTTTTTTCTTTGTTTTTGCTTTTATTTTTTGACCTTCTCCGAGGCATTCTACTGGAGCTAAAATTCAAAGGAGAGAATTTTTACTGAGGCTAGAAGTTGGAGTTCATTCCTTCCTTCCATAAATATTTGTTACATGCATCATTCATTTTTTTTTTTTTGGAGGCACTTACTGATTTTATGAAAGTTAATGGAGGAAGGACTGAAATGGATTCGTCACAAAATAGTCAGTACAGGTATATGTGCTGGGACATCTCCTTTCAGGACCCTTCCCTCAGCCATGTCTCCAAGGTGCTTTAAGTAGCTAGATGCTATGGCCGGACAGATTTTCTTTTCCCTTAGATATCAAAATAATTATTTGCCAAAAGGGAGTACTTGTGAATTGAGGTATAAATTATCTTTTTTAAGTTTTCATTTGGATCGAAGGTCCAACTAAATGGCAGATTTCTTACCTAACATGCACAACTCCTCCCCACCCAAACCTTTGGCATAGGGCCAACTGAAACTTTGGGAGGTGTGTGTGTATATATAAAAATAATCTTTTCCAATTTTTTTCAACTGGATTTTCTCTTTCTTTCTTTCTTTCTTTCTTTCTTTTTTTTTTTTTTAGCTTGATGACGTGAAGGAGAAAGCATTGGCTTCATCTGTCCGTCAGAGAATGAAGTGCTCCAGCATGCAGAAGTTTGGAGAGAGAGCTTTTAAAGCATGGTATATGACTTTTCTTTAACATCACAGTTCACATCTTTCTGTTGAAAGCTGTCTAATCCTAAAGGCTGTGCCTTTATAAGGCACTTTATGAAAATACAATAGAGATAAAATCAGAATAATAGTAATAATTTGACATTTTTGTCTCATCATTTTGTTTTAAATTATCAAGGAATTTAGAAGACTTTTTTTTTCTAAGAGAAGATAGGTATTTAAAATCTCATTTGTTTATAAAAACTGGGACTCATTTTCAAAGATTACAAAATGCAGTCATAGTCAGGGTGATAAATTTACTTAATTTATGTTCCCTCAGTCTAAAAGTGACTGTTTTATGTCTTGATAATTGAATTTAGCCATCAAGCAAGCTGGAGTTACTACTTCGAATTTTATTACAATTCCAGTTGTGTTCTTAGTCTCATGCTTTTGTTTGACCCTCTCTTTGCTTTTATATGCTGTAGCTGAGTCTGGGTGCATCCTTTAATATGGGAGCCAAGGAAGATGTGCTTGCCTTTCTGGTACCTCATCTGTTAGTCCATGATAAATCAACACAATGGGAGGGAATGTTGAGATGACATTTTGTGTGTTCTCTAGAAACTATCAGGACAATTATCCTCATCATTCCTAGTCATTCCCCACTATCCAAATTATTGCTGCCTGCCAAATCAACAAAAGAAGCAACTTCAGTATGAAACAATACACTGTTACACAAGCTGTGACTGGCTCCTGCAAAGGAGTCTCTTTATTGGAGTAAAGGAACTGAAAATTATTTTAGAATAAGAATCTTGGTTTTTGCCAAGACAGCTTAGAGGCTGTCTGCTGGAACAGTTTCTTGGCAGGGGGATGCAATGATTAGAACTCTCCAGTTCTCTAGAAGTTAAGAATATCCCCCCTCCTGACTTTAAGATTCAGAGAAATATGTCTAACGATGAAAGATGACAAATCTTCATTTCCAGATAAGAGAATGCTTTCATGCCATTATGCAATTTAATCTCCCAGATCTTTGATTCCGCATGTTGTAACACCCTAAAAGCTAACGGCTGCTGGTGGGCACAGTGCTAAGATGGGATCAAACCGGAAACAGAAGTTAGATAAGGACTTAAAGCTTCACTGCAGCCCCTTTAGGGAAAATCTTCTAGGATTTTAATTTAATGAGGCCTTAGCTTTCCTCGCACCACCCCCATTCATTTAGTAGATAATTCTGCCAAAGAAAAACATAACTATCAAGCCAGACTAGCATTACAAGAACTAATCCTTTAATATGGGAGCCAAGGAAGATGTGCTTGCCTTTCTGGTACCTCATCTGTTAGTCCATGATAAATCAACACAATAATTTGTTCATTTAAGTTGGTTTTGAACTTCAAAAGAGTTTATAATAGGTTTTGAACTTGTTAAAAATGGTGTCTTTTTTTATTGCTTTCATACAAATACAAAATGATAATTCGTTGATGGAAAAATCTTTTGTTTTTCTTTTTCAGGGCAGCAGCTCGTCTGAGCCAGACATTCCCCAATGCTGACTTTGCAGAAATCAACAAATTGGCAACAGACATGACCAAAGTCAACAAGGAGTGCTGCCACGGTGACCTGCTGGAATGCGCAGATGACAGGGTAAGGAAGGAGTCCTTGCATGCTCAGGCAGTGAGCGCCTGTGTTTGGCTTCAGTGGAGAACACCAATGGCGGGTGGTGTGGCCAGTATTCTACCAAGCTCTCCTTGGTTGCTGCCACTTTCTAGAAAGAAACAAAACCAAAAAACAAAACCCCCCAAAACCCAAAAAACAAAAACACCAACTCAAAATGTTTTCGGAATTATTCAATGACCCGAATCTCCTTTCTTCAGTCACATTTTGAGAAGGCATTAATGGAAGAGAACAAGTCACAAAATGTAGATTTCTAAGATGTTTTGGGGAGAGAAAGCAGGGGCTAGACACCCCACAGAGTGGAGAGGAGAGGTCTTTAAAAATGTGTTTATCCCTTGGCGGTCTTTCCCCTAATTTACTGTCTGTGTCAAGTACATACAAATTCACTGTGATTTCATTTTCTCCAACTTTATCTCTCCCCTCCCTGCTCCAAAGACTAAAAATATAACCAAATACCAGAATCCTCTTCTACCATAATACCTTCTGGAAAACTCAAGACAGATATTTTGTATATGTCAGCAAGGCCTGTAATTGTGCTCATTACTGATTATTTAATAATACTTCATATTCTAATGGGTTATTTAGTTTCAAAATGCCTACCCTTAACTTGGGAGAAAAAAATTTTTTTTCAAGCACTAACTTTTATAGAAAAAGTAATCTGAATTATCACAGTCAGAAAGACATAGACTTAATAAAAAATTAAAACCAATTAATTTAAATAAATACATAGCTTGTTCCAGGATGGTCTTTCTCGTATCTAATTGGAATGTTTTGATCATAGTATCTTAGTCCCCAGGCTCTGCAGCACTGCAGGGCTGAGAATGTGTTTACAGAAACCACTTTGGTTGTGTCTGGTTTAGAGCAGAATGAATATGCTTTCCTCACATGACAGAGGTGCAGGGACAAAACGTAGCCAAGATAATTCCTCTGAAACCTTTGTTTTTCATTCTCCTAGGCGGAACTTGTCAAGTACATGTGTGAAAACCAGGCAGCTATCTCCAGCAAACTGCAGACTTGCTGCGAGAAACCATTGTTGAAGAAAGCCCAGTGTCTTACTGAGGTGGAACATGACACCATGCCTGCTGATCTGCCTCCCATTGCTGCTGATTTTGTTGAGGATAAGGAAGTGTGCAAGAACTATGCCGAGGCCAAGGATGTCTTCCTGGGCACGTGAGTAGATGCCTTTCCTTTCATAGCTTTCTCAGAGAGGCATGGTTAAGGATGTTACACCAGGCTCTCCTTTGGTGTTAGCAGGACATCTATGGTTCTCAGAAAAATTATTCATCCTTGCTATTTTCAGCCCTTAAAATTTCCTTGAAAAGTATTTTAAGTAATTTAAAATATTTTTTATGAAACCGTACATGCATTCAGCATAAACTCGATGTTTCTTACTTCATAGGAATATTTCTGGAAATCTTTAGAAATATTCTATGAATATGTAAATTATACATACCATTTAATCATTTTTATGAGCATATATCTTATATATAATGTATATACATATATTACCTATCTATCTACTTACCTATCCAGCTCTATCTATCTAGCTCTGTGATGATATCAAGGATATCTATATCTATGTATATAAGCAACATGACACTAGTTGTTTCATACTTGGTTCAAAAGACCAGACTATCACAGTGTGGCAAGACCTGATACAACTAATAACAAATGACAATATGTTTTCAGAAAGTGCAACAATTATTTCCATTCTACAATGGAGGAAGTTAATGCACTGATAGTAAGTTGCCCACCCAGAATATTAAAATAGGTTTCAGTGGCAAAGCTAAACCTGGGAAGAGTTCTCTCTGGGTTCCACGTTCTTGCTGTTTAGTTTTCTGCATGAAGCTCCAGTGCTGAATGACTCCTGGGCTGAGAATCACTACTGAGGTTGGTTCTGGGGCTCTATTACATATTCACTTACTTAACTCAGCCTATGTTCATCTCAATTAGGTTCTTGTATGAGTATTCAAGAAGACACCCTGATTACTCTGTATCCCTGTTGCTGAGACTTGCTAAGAAATATGAAGCCACTCTGGAAAAGTGCTGTGCTGAAGCCGATCCTCCTGCATGCTATGGCACAGTGGTAGGTTTCCATGAGCCAAGAACACCTGCAGTGTGGATGGTGCTTTCTAGAAGGACAAGGAAAGAGATGAATTCACGATAATTGTTATGTAGGTCAATCCAGATGTTTTCTTGAGAAAAGGAGGCAAGTTCGAGCTCTTTAAGTTCTTCAACATCATAGGATAAACTCTTTGGATAAAGTATAAAGAAACCTAGAACAACTGCTCTAGAAAAGAAAGGTTCAAAGAGAGGGAGGAATCTTTTCTTGCACAAAATCTTTATTGTAGCTCTCCCTTTTTCAACTCCTGAGGATAAAATTAGAGAATAAAGTCCAATGCCAACTAAAATTGATTTATTTGACTTAGATTTAAAGACTATTAACCTGTCATTCCACACTGTCAACTATTAGAATTAATATCTCCAAGGAGTCTGCGAACTCTATTTCTTTACCATTTTGGAGAAGGTTTTGGTGTAGGTTTTTGAGAAGTTTTACTAGCAAGTTTGTTGTGGAGGGCACCAGGACTCCTGTCAGCACATACTAGTTTCTGAACCACTTGAGACCAGAAGAGAATCATACTTTACAAAGAAACTGCTGAATTCCAGATACCACTCAGTGACTGAGCCTCAGGGTGGATGCTCTCATCTCAGAGATTTCAAGAGAGACCTTAGATATATTGCTAAAAGTGATGGCCACCGTCTAGTGAACTTCTGCTGTGCACTAGGTGATGTTAATCTCATCCACTTAGTGGGTTAAGAGACCAGTTCTGGTGCTGTGGACACTTAGCCCAGTACAATGTAGACTGGATCAGTCTGAAGCTTGGATATAGGAAGAACAGTATCACAACAAGAAAGTACATCAGGTGGCCTGCTTCAAGTATAGCCATTGAATCCCAGAGCCTGAAGATTCTCATTTGACTTGTGCCAAATGACCTTGCAAATAAAAGGAACAATTTAAATGCAAGGTGACAGATGTGGCACAAAAGATATCCTGACTTTTGTCTTTGACTTGTCTTTGGACAAAGGGATGACAGTAGTTCGAAGTGGCCTACTTTGGGCTTTCAGGAAGGGGGGCTGTAAACACAATTCTTTTATCTTGCAGCTTAATGAATTTCAGCCTCTTGTAGAAGAGCCTAAGAACTTGGTCAAAACCAACTGTGATCTTTATGAGAAACTTGGAGAGTATGGATTCCAAAATGCGTGAGTAGTTTTATCAGCTAGTTTTTTTTTTTTCTCGATCAATTTGTGATTATTCAAATCAGCATAGAGGCTATCCAGCATATGGCTTTCACAATGAAAACATTTATAATATATCTCTATCAAGAAACTCTGGGAAGGAGATAATGTAGAGGGATGAAGAGAATTGTAACCCTGTATAATATAAACACTGGTCTCCTGGGAGAAGAAGTTTTGAGGACTCAGCAAATCTTGACACATTAGAACTCAGAGTGTCCTTCAAGGGTTAGGTGGAGTTTATGAGCAAACAATAGAATAATGTTTAGTAGAAAAAAGAAGTAGCATGCTTTGGGCAGCAGAAACTCAAGAACCGATAGAAATGCTGAACACAAAATTATATAACAAAAGGTTTAGATAACATGGAAATGTCACACGAATAGGAGTTCACTTGGGAAAACATTGGAATTTGGGAGTTACAGCTAGACTTTGCTAATTGTAACCTTGTCTTCCTATGGAATTTTGATCTTAGAGATAGAGACTGAATGGCCTTCTAGAGTCATGCCATGGAACTTTATCTATGGAAGTTAAAGGGAGCATACTAGGAGAGACAGATTATTCATTTCATATACAATTTTAGCACCTTTGCAACTCCAGAGTTTGGAGTGGACACTTCTCCACCTGAAATACATTGACTTTTACCGGTTATGGTGCATTATTAAACACTAGATGTTATTAATTGCTAGATAATATGTCAGGCAGACTTTTTTTTTCCTTTCATTTAATCCATGCATGGTTTCTAGTAAACCATCTCTCTTTTTAACCTCTGTCTTTTGAGTCTGTCACAAAGTTGATAAGTGTAAGTTTGTGTTAGAATTTATTTAAAGCAGACCGAGTACATTAAAGCCATTGGGTTAGAGAAATGTCACTTCCTTATGATTTTACTACAGATGTAAGACTAAGGTCTTATGCTCCAAGTAGGTTTTTTACAGATGCTTGGTTTCCCAGGACAAGGTCTTCTTCCAGTACTATGTCACCCTAGTAGTAAAGATACTTTGATTAGTGGGGGAAAAGTCTTAGTTGTGTTGGCTGAATCTTCTCTTCTTGAAATCTATTACATCTGGCCAGTTTTCTGCCTGGATTAAACCATGTAAGTTATTTTTTTACTACACAGCATTCTAGTTCGGTACACCAAGAAAGCACCTCAGGTGTCGACTCCAACTCTCGTGGAGGCTGCAAGAAACCTAGGAAGAGTGGGCACCAAGTGTTGTACACTTCCTGAAGACCAGAGACTGCCTTGTGTGGAAGACTATGTGAGTCTTTTAAACATCAACAAAGTTAACGGGGCTGGGTTGCTGTCTTTAGACCCTGATAAATCTAACTTTCAGGAGCAAGGGGGTCCTAATATGTGCATATGTATGTGTGTGGTGTCTGAGTCATGCCCCCCCCCCCATCTAACTGAGAAAGAAACAGTTTTTAATAAGTCTCACATGTGTAGTTTCAAAGATAGATAAATTGGCGTGCCAATCAAGGCTGGATTCCTAATGGCTCACTCAATATGACAGTTTTTAGTGTACCAGAAAGTGGATGTTTGTGAAATACTTGTGACCTTTCTATTCTCTCTCCTTTAGCTGTCTGCAATCCTGAACAGTGTGTGTCTGCTGCATGAGAAGACCCCAGTGAGTGAGCATGTTACCAAGTGCTGTAGTGGATCCCTGGTGGAAAGGCGGCCATGCTTCTCTGCTCTGACAGTTGATGAAACATATGTCCCCAAAGAGTTTAAAGCTGAGACCTTCACCTTCCACTCTGATATCTGCACACTACCAGAGAAGGAGAAGCAGATTAAGAAACAAACGTGAGCAATATTTTTATTGCATCCATTTTCATATTGCATATGTATTGATAGTGAGAACTGTCAACTGGTCAATGTTTTGTTTTGATGCAGTGATTATATATTCTTTAGAGAGAAGTGTTTAGATTCTGGCATCACTGAGTTGAAAAAGTGTCAAAATTTTTTGTCTCTGTGAAAAAAATTTTGTATTTAAATCTTTCATTCAACTTATCTTTATTACTGTGGGTAAAAAAACCACAGTAGAATAAAATTCTAGTGGAGGCACAATAGAAGACACTAAATACTAGTTAGTGGATATAGATAGAAAAACATGGAGATCATACAAGTATTCATTTCAAGGTATGAATAGTTGACTGAAAATGTTCCATGAAGAAGCCATGCCAGGGGCAAGGCAATGTCATAGGTGTGACTTTTGAGAATAGAGTAAGAAAGAGCTGGACGTGCACATAGGAGGCTGGAACCCTGCTGAAGGGAGAGGTTCAAATTGTACAGAATGTAGCAGGGTATTGTTATCACCTTTGGGGACATGTCATCATGATCCCCAGACAGAGTTACAAAGCTCATCCCCTACACAGCACTATGTCTCTGGTACTGTTTGTTCTACAGCTGTCAACAACAGAGACCCAGCCATCTCTTGCTTGGCTTGTCAGTCTTTCTAGCCTCCCCATTATTAATTTCAAATGGGGCAGGTGTTAGAGGGCAAAAATCCACATATTAAGTGCAAAGACATAAGTCTTTCAGATTTCCTGAAACTAGACAAAAACCCATGTGACAGGCATCGATTATTCTATTTGATCTAGTCCTAGCAAAGTGACACCCGCTACTCCCCTCCTGCACAGTCAAGATTCCTAAGTTGGCAGTGGCATGCTTGATCCTCAAAGCCAAAGTTACTTGGCTCCAAGATTTATAACCTTAAACTGCGGCCTCACGTTCCTTCCTGTCCTATTTTCTTGCACTGGAGTAAACGTCTCCTTGCTGTTCTTGCTTTCTGTCCTATGGCAGGGCTCTTGCTGAGCTGGTGAAGCACAAGCCCAAGGCTACAGAGGAGCAGCTGAAGACTGTCATGGGTGACTTTGCACAGTTCCTGGATACATGTTGCAAGGCTGCTGACAAGGACACCTGCTTCTCGACTGAGGTCAGAAACATTTTTGCATTGTGACAATGTTCAGTTTCCATTTTTCTGTACACTTGGTCAGGTGTAGAGTTCTGAAACTCACATACTGAATAACTCCATAAATCTAGACGTTGTTGTTCTCTACATAACTGTAATAGAAACTGACTTATGTAGCTTTTAGTTTTTATTTTCTGCCACACTGCTGCCTATTAAATGCCTATTATCACCATTTGGTTTCAAATTTGTGACACAGATGAACATAGTTAGAAATACTTGCAAAGCCCAGAATCATGACCTCACTTAAACCTTGCCCTGAAATGTTTCTTTTTGAATTGAGTTATTTTACACATGAATGGGCATTTACCATTACATATCTGAATCATTTCACATTCCCTCCTGTGGCCTAACAACAGTTTATCCTCTTATTTTGGGCACAACAGATGTCAGAGAGTCTGTTTTAGGAATTCCAAATAGAACTGTAATTAAGCAATGCAAGGCGCGTGCATTTGCTCTGTCAGTGCCCATGGTTGTGAGGTGCAAATCCTAACAGTCCTGCTAACACTTTTCTAACATCCACCATTTCTTTGTCTTCAGGGTCCAAACCTTGTCACTAGAAGCAAAGAAGCCTTAGCCTAAACACATCACAACTACGGCCTTCTCAGGTAACTCTACTTGGGATTTTAAAAAGTAATCATAATCATTTTTCCTAAAACGATCAAGATTGATAACCATTTGCCATGAGCCACACGGGCAAAGCACCAGCCTGCACTCTTAGGTCCTCATGTATGGTCATCAGTTTGAGTTCCATTTGTAGATAAGAAACTGAACATATAAAGGTCTAGGTTAATGCAGTTTACACAAGAGGAGACCAAACCAGGGAGAGAAGGAACCAAAATTAAAAATTCAAACCAGAACCAAGGAGTTAATCATGGTTTTGCTCTGACTTACATGAACCACTATGTGGAGTCGCCCATGTTAGCCCAGCCAAGAGAATGAAGTTGAAACCATATGAAGGAATATTTTGGGGTCAAAACAGTTGTATATCAACTATTCCATGTAGTTTGACCCAATAATTCTGTGAATCCGTTTCTTTTTTTTTTT